>NC_053151.1:16368868-16578868 GCF_016808335.1 Panicum virgatum
TCGAAACTTGTGGACCCGTTGCCTACCAACTTCGTCTTCCTTCTCAGTTGGCCGCCATTCATGATGTATTCCATGTATCACAACTCCGGAAGTGCATCAAGGTACCTACTGAGATCCTTGAACCACAAGATATTGAGATTGAATCCGATCTATCCTATACGGAGTATCCAATCAAGATTCTTGACACCAAAGAAAGACGTACTAGAAGGGAGAAAGTTAAAATGTACAACATTCAGTGGAATCACGGGGCGAGATTCCTTTTAGGGGGGAAGGCTGTGACACCCTAGGTGTCTGCACAGTAGGTGTGTATCTATTGTGTGCATCATGTGCTTGAATTGTTTGAAAAATGATCTTTTTGTAAATATAAAGGTTATATGTTTAATTATGATTTTATGCAAGGTCCTTTCTGTAGTTATATTTGAATAGGTTGTGAAATTATAGCTTTTGTGGAGGGTGTTTTTGCAAAATTCAGTGCATTTATTGCATGGCAGCAAATTTTGCTTTTAAGTCTAAGTTTAAAGTGAAATTGCATTGAAAAAGACAAAATTCCTGAAATTCAAAATACTTTTCATGTTTTCAAAATTATCTCTTGAATCTTTGATCAAATAAATTTTTGCACAACATCAAAGTTGTAGATCTTGAAAATTGAACAACTTTCATGTTGGGCACTTTTTCAGTTGAGCCTTAGTTTAAAAGTTATCCTTGTTTTACAGTTGGGTCCCTGAAATTTTCTGATATTGCAACTCAGTCCACCTTTCTTCTTCCCTCTCTGCTTCTCTGTTCAGCGCCGCCGGCGCGTCGCCGCGCCGCCCGCCACTCTGGGCCGCCTTCCCGGCCACCTCCTGCTTCGCTGCCGCTTCACGTGGCGACCTCACCAGCTTCTGGACCCACCTCCCCACGCGCTGGACCTCCCCTCCCCTCGCCACGCCACCCCGACGAGGCTCCGCGGCTGCCACCTCGCCGCTGTGGTGGCGAGCCCGCTGCATCACCCCAGAACGTCAACCCGCGCGTGCCCCAGCATCTGGAGAATCCCTGCACTCTATTCCGCACGCTCTCTCTCCGATTCCCCACTCCGACGCCCCAGAACACCGCCGCCGCTCCCCATAACACCGGCGAGCTCACCCTCGCCGTCGAACCGCGCCTCCGCAGCTCCTACGCCCGCGCTGACCCCCTAGCGAGATCCGCCGTGACCTCGCGCAGCTCTTAGGCCCCTTCTCCTCGCCCAATCCTCACTGGAACCACCCCGCCGCCGCATAGAGCTCTGCTGCCGCCGCCTGCTCACCGTGGAGCTCATAGCTCCGGACCTCCTCCGCTCAATCCAACCCCTCCACTAGATCCGTCTCGCCCTCGCGCAACTAGTCGACCACTTCTCGTCGACCATCCACCACCGGAGCACCCCCGCCGATGAGTTCCCTCCACCGCCGACCGCCTGCTCGCGTCGCGCCGCCGCTACAGTGTAACACCCTAATTTAAATTCCAGCATTTAATAATAATTTAATTGGCTTTATTTAATTTTCTAAGGTTTATTGTGTTAGACTTGCATATAATCTAAAATTTTGTTCCTTAAGTAATTAAAATTTTATCATAGGTTTAAATTTTGGTGTTGCATTCATGCTGGTGCATAGTTTTAATTATTTGAGTGTGGTTTGAATTCAAATTTGTATTTGAATTCAAACTTTGTTTGATTTAGAAATAGAAAAGAGAGAGGAAATAGAATAGAAAAGAAACCCAGAAAACCCAGCCCAAACTCAACCCAGACCCAGCCCAACATTCCCTGGAAACCCAACCCAAAAATCCCGTGCCGGCCCAGTCCACAGCTTCCCGGCCCAGCCTCACCCCGCGCTCCCTCTCTCCTGGGCCCGTTCCTCCCTCACCCCGCGCTTACCGTCGCCCAGAATCGCTGCCACGCCGACCCTACCTGGCGGCGCAAGCCAGCCCGCAGCACGCTGGCTCGTCCGTGCCCCGGTGCCACTGACCGCCAAGGCCCACCTGCCAGCGCCCAGCACGCTCCCGCTCGGCCGCTCGCCCGGTACCCCGCTCCTCTCGTTGCGCTCCCGGGCCCCCTCGTCAGCGGCACACCCCCACTCTCCTTTCTTCAACCTCCGGCCGCGATCCCTGCCCGAGGATTTCGCCGGACATCCTTATCGGGTGCGCACCCCGCGATCTCCGGCGCCCCTTTAAACCACCCCGAGACCCCCTTCTCCCCACCTCGCCTCACAACCGCCGCCAGAACCCAGCTCTACCCCGCCTCGCCGACCTCTGTCGCGCAGGGCCCTGCGCCGCCGTGAATCCACCACCAAGCTGCATCCCAGCCCCTGCGAACCCCCGCAGAAGATCCGCCGTGACGCCAAGAAGCTTCCCAAGCCGGACTTCCTCTGCTCCGACCTCTGCAACGCCGGAATCGCACCCGAAACCCGCCGCCGCAGGTGAGGCCGCCTCCGAGCAATTGCTCGCCTCCGGTGACACTCTGGCCCCCCTGACCCCATGTTCGCCTCCGCAGCCCGACCGCGCACCTGTACGCGGGATCAGGACGCCGGGAGCCGCACCCCGACGGCCGCTCCACGGGATCCGCCGCACCCTCCGCCACCGGGCTTCCCGCCGACCCCTCTGCGCCACATCTCCGCCCGACTCAAGCCATGATGAGATTTGCTTTGACTCCCTCTCGCTCGTAGTGTGGATGTGGTTCACTCTCGTCCACCCCAGAGACTAGAACGCCGGCGCTGCGTAGCGCCACCGCGTGCAGGGGCCGCTCCGCCATGGCGCGCGCCGCTTCGCTTCCTGCAGACCCGCGTAGATGTCTTAGGTAGTTCAATAGTGCCGTGCGCAGCCTCTAGAGCCAAGCCGCGCAGGATTTCGTGCCCGGACGGCCAAGTTTGGCCAAGTTCGGTGAGCCCCAGCCGTGCGCCGCCGCGGAATCGCTCGCCGGCGACAGCGCCGCCGCCACCGCGCGCTCAGCCATCCTGGGCCGCCCGATCCGAGACCAATGCATAGGATTAGATCCAGCGTAACGTTTCGTTCCGAGCCGCACAATCACGATCCAACGGCCGAGATGCGAAGATACCGCTTCAGCCCGGCTCTTTTGCTAAAGAGCCCCTTAGCTTTTCGAGATTCAACCCGCAGTCCAGGCTTATACAAAAGTATTTGCGTCTAGGTCCTGTTTTTTAATGTTTTAACCCCTGAGCTTCTTTAAAATAGAACCCGCCATCCTGCTCTGGTGGATTTGCGAGTTAGACCTCGGATCTAGCTGTTAATTACGTTTTAGTCCTCGGTTTTTGCAGAAAACCCCCTGGAACTTAGTTTTTCTCGCAGATAAGCCCCTAAAACTTGTTTTTAGCCTAGTTTATGCGTTTTAACTCCATTTTAAGCATTCTTTATGTCCACACGATCGTTGTAACGCGTAGAATAGTTTTAGATTAGTTTAGTATGCTGTTTTTATGTATTGTTGTACTGTTTATTAGTGTTAGCCTTTGTTTGCTTGTATGTTTATGTTGTTGCCTTGTTTTTGGCCATGTGTTCGTGAGTAGACGTTGAGCTACCGGAGGAGCCCCAGTACCAGTACCCGGAGCAGCCGTCTTCTGACCAGTTTGAGCAGCAGCAGGAGCAGTACAAGGAAGGCAAGTGTAACATGAACAACCTATCACTTTTAAATACAATTTCATACTGCATTTTAATACTGCATGCCTATAAGGATTTCCTAGCCACTTTATATCCTTTATATATATATCCTTTGGGTTGCATTTTGGTTAGTTGTGCTAGGTGCCGCGCTATAACACACTTGGTCCTTTTTAATTAATTTGATTAATGGTATATGCAACTTAATTCTGAGAGTGGCCCTCTGTGTGGCTTGAGTGGCTCACGTCTCGTTAAAATTGGTTTTTGTTAGAAACAAGGTTTAGGGGGCCAGCACGGTGCTTACTGCTGGGTTGGCCACTCTCCATAAGGACCGGTTCATAGAGCGACAACCTGGGACAACAGCGCTACCACAAGACTGGAATGGGACGGTCTTGGCTTACTAATTAGGTCATTTTGGTTCGGGAGTAACTTACCTGCGGGGCAAGAGGGGAGTCGAGCTTCAATGGTCCCTACGCTACGAGGCTAGTCTGTGTTGTCTTGTACCCCCTCGAGGTGGGCCCCATCGTTGCATTGGCTGAATCCTTAGCGGTTACACCTTACCAACGTGTCCTTTGTAACGGCCTCGTAGTGAGTTTGCTAGTCATCTCACCTAAGGAAGTGTGATGAACAACTGGTGTAGCTCACGACTTGTGGGTAAAGATGTGCAACCTCTGCACAGTGTAAAACTGGTATACTAGCCGTGCTCATGGTCATGAGCGGCCCAGATCCTCCTTTTGATTAGTGGGGTTATCTTCCTTTGACGAGGCAGGTTTCCCCGGGTGGCTTGGTTTGGTTTGGTTTGGTTCTCAGTAGTAACATGTTTAATTCTGATTAATTACTATGTAACTGGGTTGATGGTAATTCACCAACTTGTAGTAATTAGCTTTAATAAAATTTCGCCAACACTTAAAAGCTAATGCAGTTGAGTCAGCCAACCTTAGAGCCTCATAGTTTGTGTTATACTTGTTGAGTACAAGTTGTGTACTCACTCTTGCCTCTTCTCTACTTTTTCCTCTTGGATACGCTACTGCTGCTCAGTTCCTGCCGACACGAGGGAGTTCGCTCAGCGCTACCAGGACTACGAGGACTTCTAGGCGTTCGTCTCCCAGTCGACGTCCCTGTGGTGCCCTGCTCAGCTTCGGAGAGCTTTTATCGTATTTGTACTTCGCTTCCGCTGTATCAGACATTTTTGTCATTAATGTAATAAATAACATTCGTATTTCGATTTATTATGCCTTATTCGTGATATGTGCTGTGATATACTGTTCATTCCGTTGTATATACGTGTCACTTGATCCTGGCACGTATATGATTGCTCGGTTTATGTCCTTTTATAAACCGGGTGTTACATACAGCCCACCCCGACCTCGATTCCGGGCATCTACAGGTGCGCACGGGTGCGGTGAACCTCCCACACCACTCCACCCTCGCCGCCGGTGACCCCTCTCGCCAGTTTTGGCCGGTCAACGCCGTGCCTCCTCTCTGACCCGGCCAAGGACCTCGGGGTTGGAAAAAACAAAACCCCAGGGGGTTATTTGAATAGCCGTAGACACATATGAATAGTATCTTTAGGGACTCCTTTGTAATTTTTGCAGTGAACTTTGAAATTCTATAGAAATTCATAGGAAATTCAGAAAATATAAACTTTGATGTTTTGGAATCCTTGTGAGTAGCTCTTTGCACTAGAATCAAAATATGGAGTATGTTTGTTGCAAGTTTTTGCTGTACAAGTTGTTTTGTGTCCCTAGGTATATAAAGGCTAGTTGTTTTATCCTTTTCTTAACTATTGTTTGAAGCCATGTCTTGAAGTGAATTTTTTATGGTAGTTTGTTCTTGTGACACTAGTATTGCTATAAAAATTTCGTGGTCAGTTCTCTTGTGTAGATATTTATTTGATTTAACCCTTGTTTAGCAGACTTTAATTATGATAAATAGTTTATGCTGATGATAAATCATGAAAATATTTATGAGTGATCTTCTTGAATAATTTAGCTAGTACATGAAGTTTGAGCCCCAGTTCATAACTAGAACAAGAGCTAAAAATGAATCTTGTTAATCTGATGTCTGTTTTGTTTATTTTCTCAGAATTAATTTTTTGTAGATAAAATCATGAAAAATTCACAGTAGCTAAATCATCCCTGTTTAGGCCTTCTGTTAAATTTTGAGTTTCTGTTTTGCTCTAGATTAACCTGTGTAATTCAATCTTTTTCTAGGTGTGGTCTGAATGATTGAATTGTTGTGAGCAAATGGATGCATGTTTTGGCGTGAATTTTACAGAGTAGCTTACTCTGTTCATATTATGTTTAGGATAATTTTTGATAAATTTATTACTGTTTTTGCTCTGAGTTGTTAATTTATTAGCAAACCTTGATTTAATTGCTATAGGAATCAACCACCACTCACTTTATGAAGTTACTATAGCTTTCTTGTGGTGTTGATCACGATGCCTTGTGTAGTTAGAATTGTTATTTGACTACTCTATAAATGATTGCCCATGTGTGTTTATAATTCTGTTCTTGCATTACATATAGATACGACATCTTTATCGGACGGGACGTACGAGCTGATCCCGGATTCCGAAGGAGGTGATCTCGAAGCTCAAGTGAACACTACTATACTAACTGAAGCCCCGGACCAAAGTTCGGAAGAGCCCAGGGCTGAAATAGTTAGTGACTACCGAGAAGGCAAGCCCCAGACATAACCTATATTTCAATTTATTATCATTTATTGTTATTACTTACTTATGCATTTATAGTTCTTAGGATTTGAATTGAAACCCTAGATGCATGATCCTAGGAACCTATGTACTGAACACTAGACCTGAGTTCGAATAATTGCTAAGCTTATAGGACCGGTAAAAGTCGAGTGATTGCTTGTCACTCGCGAGCTTTATAGGAACTGCTTGTTTACTTTCTGTTATCAATATAAGGACGATGGACGGGGTTGTGTTTGATATCATGACTTTATGTGAGACCCCGTCTGTGTTGATGAACTTGCTAAGGTCGCGGTGTGTGGTAGTGCTGGTTAAGTTTTTGAACATACTAGCCACATGCCGTAAATATGGTACGCGGTAAGCCTAGTAACCGATTGGACCGGGGAGTGGATATACCTATCACTCTCTCTTTAGAGATAGGCTTTTAAATTTTATTGTTGATCAACACTGCGACTTCAAGGGACAAGGTTCGGCCTTGGAGCCCTGTAGTCGGGGAGAGTGACCCTATCCACAAGCCGGAAAGAAAGGTCAACGATTGTTTGGGAACGACCCGACGGTGTTCCAAACGTGTGTGTTAGGTTTGCCTGGCCAGGTTAACAAATTCGATTCGAATCGTCTGCTTCCCACAGTTTGGGACTGCTTGATCTCTTTGCCACATAGAGTAATAAGAGCAACAATATTATGATAAATCTTGATGTTTGCTTAGAGTTCTACCATGATTGGATAGTAGTTGCTTACATAGAATGGTTAATCAACTAGAATCTTGGAAGCTAAAACTTGAAAGTAAGGACCTACTCTTTATTGCTTTTCAGCAAAAGGAAAACCAGAGCCTCACAGAACCTTGCATAGTCTAGCTAAAGTGGGCTACATATACCCGTTGACGGTTAAGTCTTGCTGAGTATTAGAATACTCAGCCTTGCTGTTGAAACCCTTTTTCAGGTATGAGTCTGGAGGATCAGGTCGCTAGTTTATCTTGGACTTGCTCGTTGCCTCCTGGCTGGTCCGTAGAGTGGGATACGTCTTCGGCCGGCTTTGACCCTGACGAGTGATACCTTGCTTGGGCTAGCCTGGTATACTTTTGCGACGTGTTGTAGCCGTCGTGTTCTTTTTCCGCTGCTTTTCAAACTCTGAACTTATAGTTATGGCTTGTATAACTGTTTTTACTAAATTTGGCTTTGTAATAATGGTTTGAACTGGTTTGTAATCTTCACCTTGCCTGTGTTGTAAAACTTGTGGTTGTAATATCTCTGGACTCGCCTTCGTGCGGGGTATGCTTGTTCGATCCGAGAACCGGTGGTTGTATCGGGACGTTACCCGACAGACCAAGAATTGTTCCGTTTGAAGTGCGTTTGAGTTGGTGTTGCCTTTATGGTGATGGCCTGCGCACTTGAGCCGGGATAATTCAGGTGGTTCTGCCATAGCCATCGCTGAGGCCAGTCTACGAGTCCCCCTTGCACAATGTAACACCCGGTTTATAAAAGGACATAAACCAAGCAATCATATACGTGCCAGGATCAAGTCACACGTATATACAACGGAATGAACAATATATCACAGCACATATCACGTAGAAAGATGTAATAAAGCAAGTACAAATGTTATTTATTACATTAATGACAAAATGTCTGATACAGCGGAAGTGTAAAAACATATACGAGAAACTCTCGGAAGCAGGGCGCCACAAGGACGTCGACTGGGAGACGAACGCCTAGAAGTCCTCGTACTCCTGGTAGCTCTGGGTGAACTCCCTCGCGTCGGCAGGAACTGAGCAGCAGTAGAGTATCCCCAAAAAGGACAAAAGGAAAAAAGAGTAGAGAAGGCAAGTGTGAGTACACAACTTGTACTCAACAAATATAACACAAACTATGAGGCTCTAAGGTTGGCTGACTTAACTGCATTAGCTTTTAATCTTGGTAAACTTTTATTAAAGATATTTACTACAAGTTGATGAATTACCATAAAACCCAGTTACATAGTAATTAATCAAAATTAATTATGAACTACTGAGAACCAAACCAAACCAACCACCCGGGGAAACCCTCCTAACCAAAGGAAGATAACCCCACTAATCAAAAGGAGGATTTGGGCCACTCATGACCGTGAGCACGACTAGTATACCAGTTTTACACTTTGCAGAGGTTGCACATCTTTACCCACAAGTCGTGAGCTACGCTAGTTGTTCATCACACTTCCGTAGGTGAGATGGCTAGCAAGCACACTACGAGGCCTTTACAAAGAATCTCGTTGGTAAGGAGTAACCGCGAGGGTGGATCGGTGATGATGGGGCCCACCTCACGGGGGTACAAGACACAGGTGCACAGACCAAGCACAGACCAAGCCGGAGGAGCAGGGACCATTGAAGCTTACCTCCCCTGTCCCGCAGGTAAGTTACTACAAACCAAAAAGACCTAATTATTACGCCAAGACCGTCCCATTCCAGTCTTGTGGTAGCGCTGTTGTCCCAGGTTGTCGCTCTATGAACCGGTCCTTATGGAGAGTGGCCAACCCAGCACTAAGCACCGTGCTGGCCCCCTAAACCATGTTTCTAACAAAAACCGATTTTTAACGAGACGTGAGCCACTCAAGCGGGCCACTCCCAGAATTAAATTGCATATACCATTAATGTAACACCCTAATTTAAATTTCAGCATTTAATAATAAATTTAATTAGCTTTATTTAATTTTCTAAGGTTTATTATGATTAGTCTTGCATTTAATCTAATTTTGCATCACAAGTAATTAAAATTTTGTCTAAGGCTAAAATTTTGTTGTAGCATTCATGCTGGTGCATTAATTTATTTGTTTGAGTGTTAGTGTTGAATTCAAATTCGAATTTGAATTCAAATAGTTTGATTGGTTTGAGTTAGACTGAAATAGCAAATAGAAAGAAAGAGGACCCAAACCCAGAAACCTCCCAGCCCAACTGGCCCAGCTCTCCTCTTCCCGGGCCCAACCGCGACCCCCTCTCCCCTCAGCGCGCAGCCCAGTCCCCACCCGCATAGCAGCCCAGCGAGCCGCTCACCGCTCGGTCCGACTCGCTCGCTCTGCGCGCACGGCCCGCTCCCGCCGACCCCGCGTCACCAGACCCGCGCGCGTCGCCCGCATCCCCGCCTCCTCTCGCTGACCCGCAGGCCCCACAGGTCAGCGCCATCCCCTCAACCTTTCCTTTCTCCCCCGCGCCAGCTCGCGCCCAAGATCGCTGGCGAGATCGCCGGGGATCCCTTTCCCTCGCCAGCACGCCCAAAACCACCGACCCTGCCTTTAATTAGCCCCCGCGCACTTCCCCGTGCCCTATCTCGCCCCACCGCCGCCGCCTCTGCACCCGAGATCCACCCCCGCCACGCCATCGCCGGTGCAGAGTCCCCGCGTCGCCGTGAACCCGGCGCCCCGCTGCGCCACAAACCCGGCAAAGCACCGCAAAAGCTCCGTCTAAACACCAGGTCCGCCCCCAAGCCGCTGGCCCCGACCCCAGCCCGTGGGTTCGCCGGAATTTTCACCCTGACGAACCTCAGGTGAGCTCGGCCGCCGCCCCAATTCCTTGCCTCCGTTGATCGACGGACCTCCTTAACCCTAGCTGCACCGTCCCAGGTCATCCCGGAGTTGAACTGAGGGGATCAGAAGGCCGGAACTCCACTCCAGCGACCCCATCACGACGCTCCGCCCGTGCGCCGCCGCCCGCCATCGACGCCGACGTGCTGCACGGCCTCCCTGCTGGATTCCAAGCCTTGGTGAGGACCGATGGAACCTCCCCGTCCTTTTGCTCTAGTTAAATTCGGCCGTGGCGCACCCTAGGTACCAGTACACCGCACGCCGGCGTTACCGCCACTGCGCACACCATGACCCCGCCGTGGCACACCCCTGGCAGAGCACCCCGAGCCCGCGCGATCCCTAGTTCGGGTTCGCGTTAACCCAGCCCACGCACGCGCACCCTTTGCACCGTTGAACAGGCCCTGGAACAGCCCGAACGGCCTGCGTCGGAGAGCCTCGCCGCGCAGGGCCGCCGCCATCACTACTCGCGCCGCCACAGACTCTCTCATGCCTAGATCTTGGCCCAGGTGGATCACGCGTGTCGTGTAGATCATCCCAGACCCAAACCCGAGCCGTTTTGACCCCTAGAGCACCGATTTCGGTGAAGTCCGGCGAGTTCCTGAGCCGCGCCGCCGCGGGAAGTGGTCGCCGGCGTTGAGCGCCGCCGCCCCCGCGCGAGAGCCGTCTAGATCCGTTCGATCTGAAACCAACGCTCAGGATTGGATCTAGATCTGGATAGGTCCGAATCGTTAGATCCAGATCCGACGGCCCAGATCCGTAGATACCGGTTCGGCCTGGCGATCTTTCTAAAGAGCCCCTCCGTTTTTCTGTTTTTAACCCGCGGTCCTAGTTAGTGTAAAAGTAATTCCAGTTGAGCCCCTGCTTTTACGTTTTAAACCCTGAGGTCTCCAGAAATTGAACCCGCCGTCCCTGGACGTGCAGTTTTGCACGTTAACCCCTGGATCTATAGGTTAATTGTGTTTTAGTCCCTGGTTTTTGCCCAGACCCCCCTGTAACTTAGTTTTTCTTGCAGAAAAGCCCCTAGACCTTTATGTCCACGCCTAGTTTTCATGTTCTAGCTCCGTTTTAGGTGTTCTTTATGTCCACGCGATCGTTGTAACGCGTAGAATAGTTCTAGCCTAGTTTTGTTTGCTGTTTTTATGTATTGTTGTACTGTTTCTTAGTGTTTGCACTTGTTTGCATGTATGTTTATGTTGTGTATTGTTTTTGTTCATGTGTTCGTGAGTAGACGTTGATCCATCTGAGGAGCCCCAGTACCAGTACCTGGAGCAGCCATCTTCAGATCAGTTTGAGCAGCAGCAGGAGCAGTTTGAGGAAGGCAAGTATAACATGAACAACCTATCACTTTTAAATACACTTTCATACTGCATTTTAATACTGTATGCCTATAAGGATTTTCCTAGCCACTTTATATCCTTTATATATATTCCTTGGGTTGCATTTTGGTTAGTTGTGCTAGGTGCCGCGCTATAACACACTTGGTCCTTTTTAATTAATTTGATTAATGGTATATGCAACTAAATTCTGGGAGTGGCCCTTTGTGCTCTGTGCTTGAGTGGTTCACGTCTCGTTAAAATATGTTTTGTTAGAAACATGGTTTAGGGGGCCAGCATGGTGCTTAGTGCTTGGTTGGCCACTCTCCATGTGGACCGGTTCATAGAGCAACAACCTGGGACAACGGCGCTACCACAAGACTGGAATGGGACGGTCTTGGCTTACTAATTAGGTCTTTTTGGTTTGGAGTAACTTACCTGCGGGGCAAAGGGTGGTAAGCTTCAATGGTCCCTGCTCCTCCGGCTTGGTCTGTGCTTAGTTTGCGCACCTATGCTTGTACCCCCGTGAGGTGGGCCCCATCGTCATCGATCCAACTCTTCGCGGTTACGCCTTACCAACGAGATTCTTTGTAACGGCCTCGTAGTGAGTTTGCTAGTCATCTCATCTAAGGAAGTGTGATGAACAACTAGCGTAGCTCACGACTTGTGGGTAAAGATGTGCAACCTCTGCAGAGTGTAAAACTGGTATACTAGTCATGCTCACGGTCATGAGCGGCCCAGATCCTCCTTTTGATTAGTGGGGTTATCTTCCTTTGATTAGGGGGTTCCCCGGGTGGTTTGGTTTGGTTCTCAGTAGTATCATAATTAATTCTAATTAATTACTATGTAACTGGGGTATGGTAATTCATCAACTTGTAGTAAATAGCTTTAATAAAATTTTTCCAAGATTAAAAGCTAATGCAGTTGAGTCAGACAACCTTAGAGCCTCATAGTTTGTGTTATACTTGTTGAGTACGATTTGTGTACTCACCCTTGCCTCTTCTACACTTTTTTCTCTTGTTCTTTTGGGGATACTCTACTGCTGCTCAGTTCCTGCCGACGCGAGAGAGTTCACCCGGAGCTACCAGGAGTACGAGGACTTCTATGCGTTCGTCTCCCAGTCGACGTCCCTGTGGCGCCCTGCTTCCGAGAGTTCTTCGTATTTGTTTTACGCTTCCGCTTACTCTGTATCAGACTTTTTGTCATTAATATAATAAATAACATTCGTACTCGCTTTATTATATCTTTTTACATGATATGTGCTGTGATATATTGTTCATTCTGTTGTATATACGTGTGACTTGATCCTGGCACATATATAATTGCTCGGTTTATGTCCTTTTATAAACCGGGTGTTACAATTAAACAAATTAATTAAAAAGGACCATGTGTGTTATAGCGCGGCACCTAGCACAACTAACCAAAATGCAACCCAAGGGATATATAAAGGATATAAAGTGGATAGGAAAGTACTTATAGGCGTACAGTATTAAAATGCAGTATGAAATTGTATTTAAAGTGATAGGCGTTGTTCATGTTATACTTGCCTTCCTCAAACTGCTCCTGCTGCTCAAACTGCTGTGAAGATGGTGGCTGCTCGGGTACTGGTACTCCTCCGAATGATCAACGTCTACTCACGATCGCAACGCCAAAACAAGTCCAGCACATACACATATATGCAAACAAAAGCAAAAGCTAAGAAACAGTACAACAATACATAAAAACAGCAAAAAAAACTAAGCTAGAACTGTTCTACGTGTTACAACGATCGCATGGACATAAAGAACATCTAAAACGGAGCTAGAACGCGAAAACTAGGACTAAAACAAGATCTAGGGGCTTAATTGTAAGAAAAATAGAGTTTCTGGGGGTTTTTCTGCAAATCCGAGGGCCTAAACGTAATTAAACCTTAGTTCTAGGGTCTAACGTGCAAAAACAGCAGGTCTGGATGGCGGGTTCTAATCTGGGAAAACTCAGGGGTTAAAACACTAAAAACTGGGCCTAACTGTAAATAATTTTACACTATATAGGACCGCGGGTTTATTTTAGCAAAACGCAGGGGCTCTTTAGAAACATTTCCAGGCCGAAGCGGTATGTTTAGATCTGGGTCGTTGGATTGCGATCTAGTGGTTCAGATCTAATGGAAACTCGATCTAATCTTGCGCGTCCACTCTTGATCGGACGGCTCAGGGCTGGGGTTGCGAGGGGGCGGCGTCGCTGACCACCGGATACCATTTTCCGCGGCGGAGTGGCACTGGGAACTCGCCGGACTTCGGCGTTTCGGTGTTCCCGGGCTCAAAACAGAGCGGGCTTGGGTCAGGAAGGGACTACGCGACATGCGTAGTCCACCTGGACCAAGAGTTGGGCACTAGTGGGTTTGTGGCGGCGCGAGCAGGGACGGCGGCGGCTCTGGGCGGTGAGGCTCGCCAGCGCAACCCGTTCGGGGGTCTCCAGGGGGCTACGGCCTACCAAAACTAGCACAAAAGGGGCCAGAGGAGGTGCTGAAGCTCACCGGGGCTTGGGCTCGAGCAAGGAGGCTGTGCAGGGCGTCGGCGTTGTGGACCGGCGGCGGTCGACGGTGCTGTGCACTGGGCATGGCGATGTGGAGTTCCTCCGGGCTCCGGATCTCCACTATCAAGCTCGGAATGCTCCTGCAGATGTGTTGCAGGGGTCAGGAAGGAGCAAAACATGCCGGCGGCGTGAAATTGTGGTGGCGGGTCAACCTACCCGCAGCGGTGTCCGGCCCAAATCCGCCGCTTCAAGTGCTGTAGTCGAGGATGGTGGCCGCGGGGAGCTTCCTGGTGCACGGGCGAAGGCGTGGCGGTGGTTTGCAGGAGTCTCGGTGTGGCGGGGCAACGAGAGCATGGTGGCACGGAGCCTCTGTGCTGCGGAGCAAAGCGTCGTGGCTGCTAGGGTTCAGGCGTGGCGCTGGCGACGGAGGTGCGTAGGGATGTGCGGCGGTGCCAATTAAAGGGAACCGGGGATCTTGGGGAGGCGTGCACCGCACGGGCGTCGCGGTGATAGCGGCCGCGATCCATGCGCGTGAGAGGCGGATCGCGCAACGGACTGGCGTGATCCGAACTCGGGTGAAGCTTCTAGAAGATGGGGGCGAGGCTGACTGGTGGGCCCGTGGGAGTCGGGGTGGTCCACGGAGCAAGGACGGGCGAGCGAGGCTGGGGCTGGATGGAGCAGAGGCGTTCGGCGCGGGGAAGAAGGAAGGAAAGGGGAGAAGAAGGCGCTGGCAAGTGGGCCCACCCTATCAACGGCTGGAGAAAGAGCGCGGCTGCTGGGCTGAGGTCGCTGGAGCGGGCCGAGCGAAGGAGATGTGCTGCGGCGGGGTTAGTTGGGCCGGGGCGCGGGAGGAAGACCTGGGCCGAGCTGGGTTGGGCTGGCTTCCGGGTTGGGTTGGTTTTTCCTATTTCGTTTCTTCCTCTTTTCTTTCTCCTCTCAACTCAAAACTATTTGAATTCAAATGAATTTGAATTCAAACTCCTATACAAACAAATAAAATAAAATCATGCACCAGCATGAATGCACAAACAAGTTTAACTTAGAAAAAAAAATTTAATTGCTTGTGAAAGAAAATTAATTTAAATGCAAGTCTAAGCATATTAAATCCTAGAAAATTAAATAAAGCCAATTAAATTTATTATTAAATACTGGAATTTAAATTAGGGTGTTACAGACCCTACCCCCTTATAGGAATCTCGTCCCCGAGATTCAGCTGGACTGGCTAGCAAAGAGATCTGGATATGTCTTCCTCAGCTCATCTTCTCGCTCCCATGTAGCCTCAGCTTCACTGTGATGACTCCACTGAACTTTACACATCTTGATGCGCTTGTTTCTTGTAACCCTCTCTGATGTCTCCAAAATCTTCACCGGATGCTCAGTATAGGTCAGATCTTCCTGCACATCTAACCCATCCAGTGGAGCCTACTCCTCAGGTACTCGCAGACACTTCTTCAGCTGAGAAATATGGAAGACATCATGAACTCCGGAGAGGTTGGTAGGCAACTCTAGGCGATAAGCGACTTCGCCTTTCCTCTCTAGCACCTTGAATGGACCAATATACCGAGGTGCTAACTTCCCCTTCACATTAAACCTGCGGATTCCTCTCATCGGGGACACCTTCCGATATACATAATCATCAACGCTGAAGGTCAGGTCCCTCCATTTGCCATCTGCATAGCTCTTTTTCCTACTCTGTGTAATCCTCAGATTCTCCTGCACAGCCTGTACCATCTGCTCTGCATCTTCTATAATGTCAGGGTCAAAGAGTTGCTTCTCACCAATCTGATCCCAATAAAGAGGAGTACTGCACTTTCTGCCATACAATGCCTCAAAGGGGGACTTCTTTAGACTGGCTTGGTAGCTGTTTTTATAGGAGAACTCAGCGTACGACAGACACTTATACCAACTAGTACCATACTGAATAGCACAAGCTCTCAACATATCCTCCAACACTTGGTTGGTTCTCTCTGTCTGCCCATCTGTCTGAGGATGATAGGCGGTACTGAAGCGCAGCTTCGTATCCAACGAATCATGGAGCTGCTCCCAGAACCGTGAAGTGAACTGAGATCCTCTGTCCGATATGATCTTCTTGGGCACACCATGCAAACAGACAGTCCGGGAGATATACAACTCTACAAGTCTGGCACCGGAGCAAGTAGTGTTCACTGGAATGAAGTGAGCAACCTTCGTCAAACGATCCACTACTACCCATATGGAGTTGTACCCTTTCTGAGTACGAGGCAACCCAACAATGAAGTCCATAGTGATCTCTTCACATTTCCACTCTGGAATCTTCAATGGCTGTAGCAGACCTGGTGGCCTCTGATGCTCAGCCTTGACACGCTGACATGTGTCACAAATAGCCACGTACTCTGCCACTGAACGCTTCATCCCATACCACCAGAAGCGTTCCTTGAGATCATAGTACATCTCGGTACTGCCCGGATGAATAGAGTAAGCTGTATCATGAGCCTCACTCAAAATCAACTTTCTGAGATCCTTCACATCTGGCACATAGATCCGGTTCTTGTACCACAAGGTACCCTGATCATCCTCTCTGAAATGAGGAGCCTTGCCTTTCTTGAGCAACACATGAATCTCCTGCAGCTTCTCATCTTCCTTCTGATGCTGCTGGATCTCTGCCTCTAGAGTGAGCTCTGCCTCGAATGCTGCACTCGAAGTATGATGCAAGAAACCCAGAATCAACTGCTCAAACTCCTCGCATAACTCTGGAGGCATCTGGAAAGCAACAGCCATGTTGACATAGCTTCTTCTGCTCAGAGCATCTGCCACAACATTGGCCTTACCCGGATGATAGTGAATCTCCAGGTCATAGTCCTTGACCAGCTCTAACCATCTCCTCTGCCGCATGTTCAGCTCATTCTGCGTGAAAATAAACTTGAGGCTCTTGTGATCAGTGTAGATATCAAACTGCTGCCCATACAAGTAATGCCACCAAATCTTCAGACCATGCACAACTGCAGCTAACTCAAGATCATGAGTGGGATAGTTCAGCTCATGCCGACGTAACTGCCATGAAGCATAGGTAATCACTCTTCCCTCCTGCATCAGAACACAACAAAGACCATCCTTTGAAGCATCACAGTAAACCGTGAACCTCTTGCTCTGGTCTGGCAGAGTAAGGACTGGAGCCGTAGTCAACCTCTTCTTCAGTTCGACAAATGCCATCTTACACTCGTCAATCCATATGAATGCCGCATTCTTCTCTAGCAAGGAAGTTAAGGGCTTCGCGATCTTGGAGAAATTCTCAATGAACCTCCGATAATATCCTGCTAAGCCCAAGAATGACCGGACTGCCTTCACCGTCTGCGGTGTCTCCAACTCGAGCACATCCTTCACCTTGCTCGGATCAACTGCAATACCCCCCTTGGAGATGATATGACCGCGGAATGGAACCTCGTCCATCCACAACTCGCACTTGCTGAACTTAGCATACAGCTGATGCTCCCTCAATCTCTGCAACACGAGTATCAGATGAACTTCATGCTCTGCCTCTGACTTGGAAAAGATCAGAATATCATCAATGAAGATCACCACGAAGACATCCAGATAATCCATGAAAACCATGTTCATCAAGTGCATGAAGAAAGCCGGGGCATTAGTCAAGCCGAAAGACATGACCGTGTACTCATACAGCCTGTACTTGCAGGTGAATGCCGTCTTCGGAATATCCTCAGGATGGATCCTCAGTTGAAAATATCCCGAACGCAGATCAATCTTCGAGAATACACAAGCACCTCGAAGTAGTTCAAACAGATCCTCAATACGGGGCAGTGGATGCTTGTTCTTAATGGCAACTGCGTTCAGCTCCCGATAATCGACACACATTCTCTTCGAGCCATCCTTCTTATCTACTAGCAACAACGGAAAAGCCCAAGGAGAAAAGTTGCGACGGATATAGCCCTTGGCTAACAACTCATCAATGGTCTTCTTAACTTCCTCATGCTCTATAGGTGCCATGCGGTAGGGACGCTTTGCAATAGGAGCTGTGCCAGGCAAGAGATCAATAGAAAACTCGATGTCGCGTTCAGGCGGCATACCTGGCAAATCATCCGGAAAGACATCCAGGAATTCAGACACCACGTGAATACCATCTATGGGTCTAGCCTCCATCTGATGAAGAAATCCAGAAGGTTCCACTGCACTGATAGTAATCTCCTGACCACTGGAAGGTGATAACAAGACTGTCCTCTGAGCACAATCTATCTGGACTCCCCACTTAGCAAGAGTCTCCATCCCCAGAATGACATTGATGCCCTTGGTGTCTAGCACCATCAGATATGTACTGAATTCTACCCCCCTTAAGGATACACTGACTCTAGGGCAGAAGGCATGAGACCTCAATTGTCCTCCCGGTGAAGATACTAACAGGCACTTCTTTAATGTGCTAGTACGAATACCATGTTGCTCGACAAAAGACTGTGTAATGAAGGAATGCGTAGTACCAGTATCGAAAAGCACTGTAGCTGGATATGAATTGACCATGAACATACCAATAACCACATTGGGAGCCTCGGCCGCTGACTCGGCCGTAACATGGTCCACCTTCCCCTAAAGTGGCGCCCTGGGCTGAGCTGGGTGCCCCTGCTATCCCGCCTGCGCCTTCCGGGGGCAAGAGTTGGCGTAGTGGCCCGGCTGGCCGCAGTGATAGCATGCGCGAGGAAGTGCTGGAGCCTGCTGTCCGGCAGGAGGAGCTGCCTGCCGTGGAGCCTGAGGTGCTGGCGGAGCTGGTGGAGGGGCACGAGCCGGAGGTGCCGGTAACCTCGGGCCCTAACCTGCCTGCTGCTGCTGTCGAGGCAGGTACTATTGTGGCCGCTGCTGGTACTGCTGAGGCGGCCGATACTGCTACTACTGGTACTGCTGGGGCGGCTGGAGGCGAGGACGGGTGTTGCTGCCGGAAGCAACGGGAATGATCTTCCTCTTCTTGTCCTCCCTCTCCTAGTGCTTGCGCTCTGTGTTGAGCGCGCTGTCAACCAGATGGTTGAAGTCGTCAAAGTGGCGGTTGAGCAGCGCGTACTGGATTTAGTCCTCCAGTCCCTCCATGAAGTGCTCCTGCTTGTTGCGGTCATCCGCGACCTCGGCAGGGGCGTAGCGAGCGAGCTGAAGGAAACGATCTCGATACTCCGTGACCGTCATAGTTCCCTGAAGTGAAAAGGACAGATATATGACGAATGATTAGCTCATGCTTTAGAAAGATAGAACAAGGGGGATACTAGCTCAAAAGGAAATGTGGAAAGATTATATCTGAGTTTACCTGCTTAAGCGCAAGGAATTCCTTCTTTTTCGTTTTCATAATGCCCGCGGGGACGTTGTTGCTACGGAACCGCTCCTGGAACTGGATCCAGGTGAAAGCCTCACGGTCCTGAACTTGGTGGGACTCCCACCAGTCCAAAGCTGCCCCTCGCAGCTATCCTGCTGCGTACAAGACATGCTCCCGATCATCGCACTGGGCAATGTCCAACTGGCGCTCCATTGCATGGAGCCAGTCATCCGCCTAGAGTGGGTTAGACGTGTGGGAGAACGTCGGCGGGTGACCCCTCAGAAACTCCGCACGCCTGTCGCGGGGCTGCTGTGGTGGAGGCGGAGGCGGCGGCTGAGCGTGGACCTGCTGCAGTGCCTGAACGGTGTTGTTCAGGGTGGCCATCATCTGCATCTAGAGCTGGAAGAACTGCTCCAGAATCAAGGGTGGAGACATCGGCATCTCGGTACCCTAGTTGTTCTGCCCCTACTACTAGTCAGAACTGCGCCTGGTGTTCACCATCTGATTTGAACAAAAGATTTCATGAGCTAGGATATTGCAGAAGTAATTTCAGATGGATACGATATTTTCCTACAAGGAAGACTTAGGCATGATAAGGTAGACAGGATAGAGTGGACGGTTTTACCCCCAACGATCTAACTCATTTTATTAATTAATTAACTTTAACTTAAAACTGATTTTCATTAAACAAAATTTAACTACTAAACTATGCAATCATTAAAAAATCCAAATCAAACATATAACATAATAACAAGCATACAAATTTCACAACTTGGCCGAGTTTAACACACAACTCGGCTAACATAACGCGTCGCAGAACATTCTATCGTGCTATTGTAAAAGGGTCATTTAGCTTACACCTATGATGGTCAGTCGACTCACTTCAGGACAGAATCTACGGAAACTATTCTGTAGAGAGAAATCAAGGTAAGACGAGTAAAAATCTCTGAAGTTCAAGGATTAGAGAGAAGAAGACCTAAAACTCGACCAGTTCTATCTAGGTTTTCGTCCTACATTCGATATAGCTATGATACCACTCTGTAACACCCGGTTTATAAAAGAACATAAACCGAGCAATCATATACGTGCCAGGATCAAGTCACACGTATATACAACAGAATGAACAATATATCATAGCACATATCACGTAAAAAGATGTAATAAAGCGAGTACAAATGTTATTTATTACATTAATGACAAAATGTCTGATACAGCGGAAGCGTAAAAACATATACGAGAAACTCTCGGAAGCAGGGCGCCACAGGGACGTCGACTGGGAGATGAACGCCTAGAAGTCCTCGTACTCCTGGTAGCTCTGGGTGAACTCTCTCGCGTCGGCAGGAACTGAGCAGCAGTAGAGTATCCCCAAAAAGGACAAGAGGAAAAAAGAGTAGAGAAGGCAAGTGTGAGTACACAACTTGTACTCAACAAGTATAACACAAACTATGAGGCTCTAAGGTTGGCTGACTTAACTGCATTAGCTTTTAATCTTGGCAAAATTTTATTGAAGCTATTTACTACAAGTTGATGAATTACCATAAAACCCAGTTACATAGTAATTAATCAAAATTAATTATGAACTACTGAGAACCAAACCAAACCAACCACCCGGGGAAACCCTCCTAACCAAAGGAAGATAACCCCACTAATCAAAAGGAGGATCTGGGACGCTCATGACCGTGAGCACGGCTAGTATACCAGTTTTACACTCTGCAGAGGTTGCACATCTTTACCCACAAGTCGTGAGTTGCGCTAGTTATTCATCACACTTCCGTAGGTGAGATGGCTAGCAAGCACACTACGAGGCCTTTACAAAGAATCTCGTCGGTAAGGAGTAACCGCGAGGGTGGATCGGCGATGATCGGCTAGCAGGGACCATTGAAGCTTACATCCCCTGCCCCGCAGGTAAGTTACTCCAAACCAAAAAGACCTAATTATTACGCCAAGACCGTCCCATTCCAGTCTTGTGGTAGCGCTGTTGTCCCAGGTTGTCGCTCTATGAACTGGTCCTTATGGAGAGTGGCCAACCCAGCACTAAGCACCGTGCTGGCCCCCTAAACCATGTTTCTAATAAAAACCGATTTTTAACGAGACGTGAGCCACTCAAGCGGGCCACTCCCAGAATTAAGTTGCATATACCATTAAACAAATTAATTAAAAAGGACCATGTGTGTTATAGCGCGGCACCTAGCACAACTAACCAAAATGCAACCCAAGGGATATATAAAGGATATAAAGTGGCTAGGAAAGTCCTTATAGGCATCCAGTATTAAAATGCAGTATGAAATTGTATTTAAAGTGATGGGCGTTGTTCATGTTATACTTGCCTTCCTCAAACTGCTCCTGCTGCTCAAACTGCTATGAAGATGGTGGCTGCTCCGGGTACTGGTACTCCTCCGAAGGATCAATGTCTACTCACGATCGCAACGCCAAAACAAGTCTAGCACATACACATACATGCAAACAAAAGCAAAATCTATGAAAAAGTACAACAATACATAAAAACAGCAAACAAAACTAAGCTAGAACTGTTCTACGTGTTACAACGATCGTGAGGACATAAAAAACACCTAAACTGGAGCTAGAATGCGAAAACTAGGACTAAAACAAGATCTAGGGGCTTAACTGTAAGAAAAACAGAGTTTCTGGGGGTTTTTCTACAAAAATCGAGGGCCTAAAAGTAATTAAACCTTAGTTCTAGGGTCTAACGTGCGAAAACAGCAGGTCTGGACGGCGGGTTCTAATCTGGGAAAACTCAGGGGTTAAAACGCTAAAAACTGGGCCTAACTGTAAATACTTTTACACTATATAGGACCCTAGGTTTATTTTAGCAAAACGCAGGGGCTCTTTAGAAAAATTTCCAGGCCGAAGCGGAATGTTTAGATCTGGGTCGTTGGATTGCGATCTAGTGGTTCAGATGTGATGGAAACTCGATCTAATCTTGCACGTCCACTCTTGATCGGACGGCTCAGGGCTGGGGTTGCGAGGGGGCGGCGGCGCTGACCGCCGGAGACCATTTTCCGCGGCGGCGTGGCACAGGGAACTCGCCGGACTTCGGTGTTTCGGCGTTCTCAGGCTCAAAACGGAGCGGGCTTGGGTCAGGAAGGGACTACGCGACATGCGTTGTCTACCTGGACCAAGAGCTGGGCACTAGTGGGTCTGTGGCGGCGCGAGCAGGGACGACAGCATCTCTGGGCGGCGAGGATCACCGGCGCAACCCATTTGGGGGTCTCCAGGGGGCTACGGCCTACCAAAACTAGCACAAAAGGGGCCGCAGGAGGTGCTGAAGCTCACCGGGGCTCGGGCTCGAGTAGGGAGGCTGTGCAGCGCGTCGGCGTCGTGGACCGGCGGCGGTCGACGGTGCTGTGCACAGGGCAGGGCTATGTGGAGTTCCTTCGGGCTCCGGATCTCCACTGTCAGGCTCGGAATGCTCCTGCGGATGTGTTGCAGGGGTCAGGAAGGAGCGAAACACGCCGGCGGCATGAAATTGTGGTGGCGGGTCGACCTACCCACGGCGGTGTCCGGCCCAAATCCGGCCGCTTCAAATGCTGTAGTCGAGGATGGTGGCCGCGGGGAGCTTCCTGGTGCACGGGCGAAGGCGCGGCGGTGGTTTGCAGGAGTCCCAGTGCGGCGGGGCGATGAGAGCACGGTGGCGCAGAGCCTCTGCGCTGCGGAGAAAAGCGGCGCGACTGCTAGGATTCTGGCGTGGCGCTGGCGAGGGAGGTGCGTAGGGATGTGCAGCGGTGCCAATTAAAGGGAACCGGGGATCTTGGGGAGGCGTGCACCGCACGAGCATCGCGGCGATTGCGGCCGCGGTCCGTGCACGTGAGAGGCGGATCGCGCAACGGACTGGCGTGATCCGAACTCGGGTGAAGCTTTGTAACACCCGGTTTATAAAAGGACATAAACCGAGCAATCATATACGTGCCAGGATCAAGTCACACGTATGTACAACAGAATGAATAGTATATCATAGCACATATCACGAATAAGTCATAATAAATCGAAATACGAATGTTATTTATTACATTAATGACAAAATGTCTGATACAGCGGAAGCGAAGTACAAATACGATAACAACTCTCCGAAACTGAAGCAGGGCGCCACAGGGACGTCGACTGGGAGACGAACGCCTAGAAGTCCTCGTAGTCCTGGTAGCGCTGGACGTACTCCCTCGTGTCGGCAGGAACTGAGCAGCAGTAGCGTATCCAAGAGGAAAAAGTAGAGAAGAGGCAAGAGTGAGTACACAACTTGTACTCAACAAGTATAACACAAACTATGAGGCTCTAAGGTTGGCTGACTCAACTGCATTAGCTTTTAAGTGTTGGCAAGATTTTATTAAAGCTATTTACTACGAGTTGATGAATTACCATTAACCCAGTTACATAGTAATTAATCAGAATTAATTAAGAAACTACTGAGAACCAAACCAAGCCACCAAGGTAACCCCGAGAGGCACCTCCCTCGTCGGAAGGAGACAACCCCACTAATCAAAAGGAGGATCTGGGCCGCTCATAACCGTGAGCACGGCTAGTATACCAGTTTTACACTCTGCAGAGGTTGCACATCTTTACCCACAAGTCGTGAGCTACGCCAGTTGTTCATCACACTTCCTTAGGTGAGACGACTAGCGTCTCACTACGAGGCCTTTACAAAGAATCTTATTGGTAGGGAGTAACCGCAAGGTTGGATCAGCGACTATGGAGCAGGTCTAGTGGGCGTCAAGACACGAAGCACAGACGAGGCCACTCAGCACGAGGGCCATAGAAGCTTACCGCCCCTGCCCCGCAGGTAAGTTACTCCAAACCAAAAAGATCTAATTATTACGCCAAGTCTATCCCATTCTAGCCTTGTGGTAGCGCTGTTGTCCAAGGTTGTCGCTCTATGAACCGGTCCTTATGGAGAGTGGCCAACCAAGCACTAAGCACCGTGCTGGCCCCCTAAACCATGTTTCTACAAAAACCATATTTTAACGAGACGTGAGCCACCCAAGCACGAAGCACAGAGGGCCACTCTCAGAATTAAGTTCAAGTAAACCATTAATCAAATTAATTAAAAAGGACCAGAGAGTGTTATAGCGCAGCAACCTAGCACAACTAACCAAAATGCAACCCAAAGGTATATATAAAGGATATAAAGTGGCTAGGAAATCCTTATATGCATACAGTATTAAAATGCAGTATGAAAATGTATTTAAAATGATAGGTTGTTCATGTTATACTTGCCTTCCTCGTACTGCTCCTGCTGCTGCTCAAAGTGCTCGGAAGGAGGCTGCTCCTGGTACTAGTACTGGGGCTCCTCAGATGGATCAACGTCTACTCACGAACACATGGCCAAAACGAGGCACAACAATAAGCATACAAGCAAACACTAACAAAAACTAAGAAACAGTACATCAATACATAAAAACACCAATAAAAACTAAGCCTAAACTGTTCTACACATTACAACGATTGCGTGGATATAAAGAACGCTAAAAACGGAGCTAAAACGCATAAACTAGGCTAAAAACAAGTTCTAGAGGCTTATTTGCGAGAAAAACTAAGTTCCAGGGGGTTTTCTGCAAAAACCGAGGGCTAAAACGTAATTAAACCTTAGTTCTGGGGTCTAACTCGCAAAATTACCAAGCTAGGACGGCGGGTTCTATTCTAAGAAAAGCCAGGGGGTTATCTGCTAAAAACTGGGCCCAACAGTAATTATTTTTGAACTATCCAGGATGGCGGGTTGATTTCAAGGAAGTCCAGGGACTCTTTAGCAAAAGTGCCAGGGCGAAGGGGTACGCGCTGATCTGGATCGTTGGATCCAGATCTGATGGCCTGGGTTTTAAGGGCGCTGGATCTAATCGTGGCCGTTGCAAACGGATCTGGCGGTCCAGGGCAAAGGGGCGCGGGGGCGGCGGCGGAAGGCGCCGGCGGCGTGCTCCCGTGGCGGGGGTTCGCCGGCCATGGTCGTTCTTGGCCTTCCAGGGGTCAAAAGGGACGGAAACAGGGTCGGGAGGACTCCACGCAACATGCGTGATCCACTGGGGAGGTTTCTCGGGTTCAGGGAGGCTCGGCTGGGGCTCGCCACGGCGCGGGGCGGAGCTGGGTGGTGGTGCTCGCCGGCGCAGGGCGGTTCGGGGTCTCCCGGGGCTACAACTACCAAAATATAGCGCCAAAAGGATCGGGAGGAGTTGCGGGTGCTCACCGGGCTCGGAAACGAAGGAAGGACCGGTTGGCGGCGAGCTCCGGCGGCGGGTCGCGGGCGGCGCTCGGTGGCGGGGCACTGTGGTGGAGCTCCAAGCGTCTGGACTCCCTGGTTCGACTCCCGGCAGGGCTGTGAGGGTGAAGCGGGGGTTAGGGTGGTCCGGCAGTCGCCGGCGGCATGGAAATCGCGGCGGCAGAGCCACTTACCGGCGATGCGTCCCTGGCAAAATTCCCGGTGTGGCGTGACTCGGTCCGGGGCCAAGGAGCTCGAGGATGATCCAGGGATCGAGGCGGAGCTGGTGCGCCCCTTGGACGGAGCTCAGGTGCGGCGGAGCTGCGACTCCACGGCGGCGCAGAGGAGCGGCTGTCTGGCGGAGCAAGATGCGCGGCGGGCTAGGTTTACGGTGGCGGCTGCGGATGGGAGGAGGAGGGGAGGCTCGAGCCCCTATTTGTAGGGCGGCGAGATGGCCTGGGCGTGCGTGCCCAGGAAGGAAAGCCCGCCGAGAATCTCGGCGTGCCGGGCGCGGCGGTTGCGCGAGGAAGGGGACGAGCCTGACCGCTGGGCCCGGGCCGTAAGGGGCGCGAAGGCGACGCGAGGCGGGCTGAGCGGCTGGCTTGCGGGCCCGGCTGGTCAGCGAGCGAAACGCGCGCGGCGCGGGCGACTCGGGCTGAGCGGGAGGTGAGGGCAGGCTGACGGATGGGCCCGGGTTAGCTGTTGGGTTGGGCGTGGGAGTGTGGGCCGCGCTGTCGGCGAGAGGAGGAGGGGCGCGTGCGCTGGCTGGCGAGCGGGAGGGAGCGGGCCGTTGCGGGGTTCGGCTGGGCCGAGTGGGGAGTTGGGCCGCGCACGGGAGGGAGAGGGAGCCTGGGCCGTGTGCGTGGGAAAGGAAAGGAGGTCCACGGGCTTGAGCTGTTGGGTTCCCTTTCTATTAACTCTTCTATTTCTTTTCCTATTCAAACTAACTCAATCAAATCTATTTGAATTCAAAATTGAATTTGAATTCAACTCTAACACTCAAACAAATAAAATAATGCTCCAGCATGAATGCAACATTAAAAGTAAACCTAGGACAAAATTTTAATTACTTGAGAACCAAAATTAGATTTAATGTCATCTAAGCACAATAAACCTTAGAAAATTTAAATAAAGCCAATTAAATTTGTTAATAAATGCTGAAATTTAAATTAGGGTGTTACAAGCTTCTAGAAGATGGGGGCGAGGCTGACCGATGGGCCTGTGGGAGTCGGGGTGGTCCACGGAGCAGGGACGGGCATGCGGGGCTGGGGCTGGACGGAGCAGAGGCGTTCGACGTAGGGAAGAAGTAAGAAAAGGGGAGAAGAAGGCGCTGGCGAGTGGGCCCGCCCTGTCAACGGCTGGAGATAGAGCGCGGCTGCTGGGCCGAGGTCACTGGAGCGGGCCGAGCGAAGGAGATGGGCCTCGGCGGGGTTAGTTGGGACGGGGCGCGGGAGGAAGACCTGGGCCAAGCTGGGTTGGGCTGGCTTCCGGGTTGGGTTGGTTTTTCCTATTTCCTTTCTTCCTCTTTTCTTTTTCCTCTCAACTCAAAACTCCTATACAAACAAACAAAATAAAACCATGCACCAGCATGAATGCACAAACAAGTTTAACTTAGAAAACAAATGTAATTGCTTGTGAAAGAAAATTAATTTAAATGCAAGTCTAAGCATATTAAATCCTAGAAAATTAAATAAAGCCAAATAAATTTATTATTAAATACTAGAATTTAAATTAGGGTGTTACACACAAACTTGAGAAATGACTTCAAAGCCAACATGACCAAACGGTCGGAATTCCTGAGCAACTGAAATCCATCCCGGCTTACCTTGGCAAGCCCCTAAATGACCTTGTCTGTTGGTGCAGTGCTCCGAGTCTTGGGAAATGAGTTCAAAGACATATGACCGAAGCATCGGAATCCCCAAGGCCGAACGCAGGAAACGAGAGCAGGCCATCACTGAGACCAGTCTACGAGCCCCCCTTGCCCGAACTTGAGAAATGAGTTCAAAGCCACATGACCGTACGTCGGAATCCCCAAGAACACGAAGCCCACACCGGCCAACCGAAGTTTAGCCTGGCCGAAAACCGCGGTGTGGCCGGCCGTCGCCAACCACAACGAGGTTAGGAGGGTACAACTTGGAGCACCCGAAACAACTAGAAACACATGGCCGGACATTGTTTCCCAAGTACCCGTTCACCGCATCGGCTCCCCCCTACTATACCCGGGGGGCATTCTCCGACCCCAGAAGTTCTGGCAATTTTTCAGCCTTCCGGGTGTACAGTTTTGGGGGGTTGCCTGAAACGCTTGTGATAGGGTGAGATAACATGTCTGGGCTCAAAAACTAGCCAGTTTTTGAGTCTGGTCACGTGAGGTATCGGAAACCCAGCCCTCCCATCACCTCTGGAGGCCGAATTCACCCGTTCTTGACTCGTTTTCTCCGCATTGAGCCTGATTTCATGTTTTTGGGCCGTTTTGGGACGTTTCCACTTCTTTGCCATGTTGACATGCCGAATGGCCGTTTGGCCTATGTTTTGCCTCTCGTGACCTATAACACACGTTTCTCAACTATTTTCATCCTACCATGGTTCGTTTGCACCAGAATGGACATAGTTCCATGTGCGGGTGCCATGTACAACATTTCCGACTGAAATGAACCGTTTCCATTCCATTGTGGCCTGTTTCCATTTTTTGTCCAGGGTTATATACCGAATGGTCGTTCGGCCTATGTTTTCACCTCCCATGACCTAGGGTGGAAATAGACGAAAAATGTGTGCTATAGGTCATGGGAGGCGAAAACATAGGCCGAACGACCATTCGGTATGTAACCCTGGACAAAAAATGGAAACGGCCCACAATGGAATGGAAACGGTTCATTTCGGTCGGAAATGTTGTACATGGCAACCGCAAATGGAACTATGTCCATTCTGGTGCAAACGAACCATGGTCGGATGAAAATAGTTGAGAAACGGGTGTTATAGGTCACGGGAGGCAAAACATAGGCCAAACGGCCATTCGGCATGTCAACATGGCAAAGAAGTGGAAACGTCCCAAAATGGCCCAAAAACATGAAATCAGGCTGAATGCGCAGAAAACGAGTCAAGAACGAGCAAATTCGGCCTCCGGAGGTGATGGGAGGGCTGGGTTTCCGATACCTTACGTGACCAGACTCAAAAACTGGCCAGTTTTTGAGCCCAGACATGTTATCTCGCCCAATCACAGGCATTTCAGGCAACCCCCCAAAACTGTACACCCGGAAGGCTGAAAAATTCCCAGAACTTCTGGGGTCGGAGAATGCCCCCCGTGTATAGTAGGGGGGAGCCGATGCGGTGAACGGGTACTTGGGAAACAATGTTCGGCCATGTGTTTCGGGTTGTTTCGGGTGCTCCAAGCTGTACCCTCCTAACCTCGCTGTGGTTGGCGATGACCGGCCACACCGCGGTTTTCGGCCAGGCTAAACTTCGGTTGGCCGGTGTGGGCTTCGTGTTCTTGGGGATTCCGACGTACGGTCATGTGGCTTTGAACTCATTTCTCAAGTTCGGGCAAGGGGGGCTCGTAGACTGGCCTCGGCGATGGCCTGCTCTCATTTCCTGCATTCGGCCTTGGGGATTCCGATGCTTCGGTTATATGTCTTTGAACTCATTTCCCAAGACTCGGAGCACTGCACCAACAGACAAGGTCGTTTAGGGGCTTGCCAAGGTAAGCCGGGATGGATTTCAGTTGCTCAGGGATTCCGACCATTTGGTCATGTTGGCTTTGAACTCATTTCTCAAGTTGGTGCAAGGGGGACTCATAGACTGGCCTCGGTGATGGCTTGCTCTTGTTTCCTATGTTCGGGCTTGGGGATTCCGACGCTTCGGTCAACATGTCTTTGAACTCATTCCCTGAGCGTCTGAAATTTGCACTGGTTCGCTAAGGCTTGTCACTACTCGATCGAGTTTGGTTGAAGGTGGGATGAATATTGTTTGTTATCGCGCTCAGTGGTCTGTTGGCTGCCTTCCTCATAAGTGGACTCGCCGTGCACGGCGTGGAGGGATGCTTTGGGTGGTTTAGCTGCCATGTATCGGCTGGCGCATGAGTTGTCTTGGACCTGTGACTGTCGGGAGGTCCCCAACCCTTGTGCGGCCGACTCTGGATGCCTGTGTCCCCTCAGTCCCGTGGGAACAATGCCGACCATTAATGAGTGCTTGCGTGCTGCTACCTATTTCTTGGGAAGCTGCATTCGCTACAAGTTGCCTTCGTCGCGTCCACCATTTGTGTGTGATGCGTCGGTTTTATAGCCAATCGGCGTTGCCTCGTGGGTAATGGTCTCATCGGCCAATTCCACCAAGGCTACCTCGCTTGTGCTATCGGTCCCAGATGACGCAAACGATATAGGATGAGGCTGCTTCGACTTCTCGTTCCTCTCAAAGTTGGAGCCTTCAAATACACGACAGCCGGCCCGGTTGATGCCTAGTGCATGCCAGCGCTTAATACGCGCACGTCAGCTCAGCTTCTGCCTCGCTTCGCACGCGGGCGATGGTTCAGATCCCGCCTTTTCACACCTTTGTTTGTTACCCGCTCTCTCTGAAAGGCGGGCCTGGGCCCCCTTGTCATGGACTGGGCGGTTAACAATAGGTGCGGGCGTCGCTTGGGTTCCAGCGATGGTTCCGGGGCGCGCCGGTTGGGTCAAGCTTCACAAAGGGGCGAACCGCATACCGCGGTTACTTTCCCGCATTCGCCTTCTTCCTTCCAACCTTTGCGTCCCTTTGCCTTCGAGCTTCGTCTCCCCTTGCTTCCCTGCTTAGATTGCTCCCCGTCTCCGTAGTGAGATAGCATCCCTTGCTCATCCCCGCCGTTTCTAGACCGAGGAGGAGCTGAGCACGGTGCATCGCCTGCTTGGGTGGAGTGCACAGGAGACTGCTTGGGGGATTCGAGCAAGCTCGGCTCCCCTCGGCAACCTGCGCGCTGGGGAATTTATGTTGTTCATCTCGCACATTTCCACCGGCTTGGGGCTGCCAATATCCTCTTTCTTCCTGCTGCTGCTGGAAGATTTCAGCCTCCAGCTTCAACACCTCACGCCGCACTCCATCCTCCTGACGGCCATCTTCGTGCACCTGTGCGAGATGTTCGTGGGGGTGCGGCCCTGCATCATCCTCTTCTGCCACTTCTTCATCCTGGTGAAGTCCGGGAAGGGCAAGGACGAAGTGGGAGCATATTACTTCCAGTCGAGAAGCGACCTGCGGACGCCGTACATTCCTGGACTCGTTGGCGGGAAGTGGGAGGAGTGGCGCCAAGAGTGGGTGATTGCCACCACCGAAGCCAACGAGCGCCTAGTCTTGCCGACGATGGGACCCGCCTCCGACTGTCTGTCCTAAAGGGCGAAGCCGTCCCTGCCGCCGGATTTCAACTCCGTACTGAGCAAGATCAGGTCGCTGGCGGAGAGCGGCCTCACCTCGCTGCATGTGCTCGGAGACTTCCTGAAGCGCCGGATCGCCCCCCTGAAGCAGCGGCCGCGTCCTGCTTGGAGCTTCACCGGCCCCAACGACTGTAGCTGGACCCACCACGGGGAGGGAAGCGACCTGACCCAGGAAGCCCTGGAGGTCCTGGTGTGGGCGGTGACGGGGGAAGTCTTCATCCCAGAGCACCTGATCCTTCCCCAGGGTGTCGTCCCCCTCTGCGAGGACTCGCGCCTGAGGACCGCTGTGCTGGCCACCCTGCCGACTCTCGACGACAGTGGGCTGGCCGCATGCCAGACCGGAGGCGACCCGGACTGTGGGATCATGATCCCTGTTGTGTCCGGGGAGCAAGCCGTGCCGAAAGTTGCGGGGTCTGGCCCTACTGCCAAGGGCAAGGAGGCTGTGGCTAGAAGCGCCGCCACGGGCGGTCCCAGCCAGGCCCGGAGCAGCTCCGGCGCGTCGTCGGGGGAAGCGGGCTGGCGCAGGTTGCACCGGGGCGACGGGACCCCAGTTGTGGAGCCCACCGCGAAGTGTCAGAGGTCCGCTGAGGACGCGGGCCAGGGTAGTTCCCGGGCCACCGGCCCTCGCGGGACCCCCAGAGTAGTGGCACCGCCACCACCACCGTCGGGAGATGCCTCCCCCTGGCAGCAACAGCAGCAGCAGCAGCCACGGGTTGCGTCCCGGTCGCCGCCACAGGAGCGGCAGCGACAGCAGCAGCGGCAGGCGCGAGGTGCGCCTCAGCAGCCACATGAGCAGCGGCAGCAGCAAAAGCAGTTGTCGAGCCTCTGTGGTCGCTGGAGACCCGTCGCCTCAGGGTTAGTGTTATTCTGTTCACACCCCTTATTCTCGGTGCTCCGCTTTTTGCTAAAGGCTTCTTTTCTTTGTTCACCAGGGCTTCTCGTCCAAGCAGTTCTTCCACCGCTGCTAGCTCGTCAGCGGGGGTCCAGGCGACAGGGCCTCGACGACGACGGCGGGTGCGGGGAGCCCGGGTGCAGCGGTTTCCGCTAACCCGGTGGCACCCAACTCAGCTGCGGCGGGTGCGCCATCACCAGGCGCTGCAACGCCCGACGCAATGGCGGGAGCTACGGCGGGTGCGGGGAGCCTGGGTGCGGCGGCTTCCGCTAGCCCGGTGGCGCCCGACACGGCGGCGGCTGCGGGTGCGCCAACGCAAGGCGCTGCTACGCCCGATGCAACGGCGGTGGATGCACCAGTGCCAGGCGCAGCCGCAACCGGCGTGGTGGCGGCGGATGCGCCAGTTCCAGGGGCAGCCACACCTGACGTGGCAACGACAGTTGCACCAGTGCCAGGCGCAGCCACACCCGACATGGCAACGTCGGATGCGCCAGTGCCAGACGCAGCCACACCAGACGTGGTGGCCCCCAAGGCCTCGGCTACGGCGACCGTCGCGCCAACACCGGACTTGGCGTCAGCGAGCGTAGTGGCAATCGGCGCGGCAACGGCGAGCACAGCAGTAGCAGGTGTGGCAACCGTGAGCTCCTCGGCTCCAGAGGTCCCAACGCCTGTACCGGATGTCCCCTCCCCCAGTGCTCAACCTGCGGCAGAGGAAGAGCTTGAGGAGGTCTCTGGCAGGCGGCTCCTGCAGGGTCTCCCGGAGGAGCAAGCGTCTCCACTCCCCCGGGTGCTGGTCCGGGTCCGGCGGTCGATAGAGGAGGCAACCTCTTCTGCCGAGGCGGCCTTCCGGTGGGAATGGGCTGCTCTGGAGAGCGAGGCCAGCGCCTCTTCGACTGGCACACCCGCCTGGAGGCGCACACGAAGGCCGAAGCCTCCCACGCTGCGAAAACTCGGTCCAAACTCAAGGCCGACCAACAGGCCTACCGAGCCAATCTTCGGAAGGTGTTCGACCGGGAGTTCGCAGTAGCGAGCCGGGAGAAAGCCCTGGCGCAGCGGGAGGAGGCTTTTGCCCAGGAGGTGGCAGCCTCGCGGCTCAGCGGTCCGATCTTGAGACTCGCCTTGCGACCCAGCGGTCCGAGCTTGAGACTCGCAGCCAGGGTCTCGAGATCCGTAAGCAGGAGCTGGACAAGCTCTCTGGGACCCTAGCTAGATGGCGGAAGCAGCTGGAGGAGAGGGCCAGCAAGCAGGCTATTGCCGAGTCGGAGCTGGAGGAGGATAGGAAGTCCCTCGATAGGCAAGAATCCCATGCCGCCAACATGGAGAAACAGCTTGAGCGCCAGCACGAGTCCCTCAAGAACCTGAAGGAGTCGGCGGAGAAGAGGAAGGCTAAGCTCGAGGAGAGGTCCCGCGAGGTGGAGGCGGCCAAGGCGGCTCTGGACACCCGGGTGCAGGAGGCGGTCCGGAAGCTGCAGGAGGACCAGCGCGTGGGGGCCCAGCAAATCGCCGACTGGGCGAGCGAAGCGAGCTTAGAGCTGGTGCCACTTGGAATGAGCCCAATCGAAGTGGCGGAGCCTCCAGCTTCGAATGCTGACGCCCTCCCAGTGCTGAACTCCGCTTCGGATAGGCTCCGGCGTCTGGAGCCGGTCCTTGCTGGCCAGCTTGAAGCCGAGGGCCGTGAGCTGATCCGGATGGTGGTGGAGCGCATCCTCACCTGCCTTCGGAGCCACGACCCGGCCATCTCGCTAGCCCCCGTGGTCGATGGTCCTGTGGCGGAGACGGAGGCCGCCGCTCGGGACAATGTGTGGGAGGTCGTCGACTTTGTGGCCGCCTACTTCAAGCGGGAGCCTGCAGACTCCTTAGCTGCACATCGTACCCCCTTTTTTGCGTTATGTAACAAACATTGTACCAGTTGAAATTTTAATAAAGGAAAAATTTCAAATTAGATGTTTGTCAGTTGCTATGGTTGCAGTATGCAGCACCCCGGCGCCCTACCCCTCTGGCGGATAGGTTCAGTTATCAGGACCTATCGGCCACCCGAGCCGTAGAAGACACTCCGGACCCCCGTATGAGGTTGGGCAAGCGTCCTTGGGCATAGGTGTAGCATAAATTGCAAGCCGAGGGAGCGTCTTATTCCCTGTGTAGTAGAAAGAACAATAGAGAGGAGAATCAACTCGCTTATATGGTAGTAATGATACTGCAACTTAGCTGTATGACGCATGGAGAATCGATCCGTGATGTCTGGCTGAAAGCGAACACCCCGGCCCCCTGGGAGACAGGCTCAATTGTTTTGAGTATGTCTACCGCCGAGACTGGACCTCGATCTGCATGAAGCCTTAAAGAGGATGCCGGGACCCCCTGGTAGGTAGGCTCAATGGTTTGAGGCTAGCTACCACCAGTCAAGGCTCAACCTGCGTACCACTCAAAGTCATAGCTTAGTAGCAGACCCGCGGGACCTATTGTGGACCGGCCCCCAGGCTAGTACAAGGTCCGGAGCTCCAGATGCACAGGTCCAGGCAGTTCAGTGCTTGTTACAGAGTGGTGGAGTGTGTAGGCTTAGGGTGCGGAACTAGGCTAAGCCGCTACATAGGGCTCCGGACCACTCCAGGAAACAAAACGACTTTACCGGACCTGGCTCCGACGCTCCAGACCCTTCCTAGCAGTGGGTGAGGTCATTTTGTCGTACTCGATCCTTTGAGATATGGAGCTGGACATGCCGTGTAGGACTTAGGAAGCCAAATCTTGAGCTAGAACGAGGTCCGGGCCCTTAATTACCCAGCTCCAGGTACTAGAGCACTCATTATAGGGTGGTGGAGTGTGTAGGCTTTGGGTACGGAACCGGCTAAGCGGCTACACAGGACTCTAGACCACCCCAGGAAACAAAGCACCCCCTCTCCAGAGCAGGTCCCTAGGGGTCCGGACCCCTCTCCCAAGAGCAAGAGGGTCCGGACCTGTACGAGAGTCCAGCAACTCAATACAGATCTTAGCTATAGCGACCAGGGTGGAAGTCAGCACGGGGGTTAGAAAAAGTAAAATCTCGAGAATCGAAATGTGAAATTAAATTTTGACACAAAGACAGAACTGGGAGAAAATCTTTCCTTTGCAACTTGATATACATGGCTTGCGCGATGGATGCCAGAGGCCGGGTTTACGAGGGCGGACCTCTATAGCTCTGGGCCGCGTGTTAATGCTAGCCGATGGTGCGATGGATGCCAAAGGCCGGGTTTATGAGGGCGGACCCCAACCGCTCTGGGCCACACGCTGGTTCTATCTTATTACAAAGGAAAAATTCATTTCCCTGCTCTGCCTAAGTGTAAAACTTATGCAGATGCTCTATATTCCATGGGTTGGGCAGCGGCACCCCATCTTCCATGGCAAGGCGAACGCACCCGGGCCGGCATACCTCTGTGACCTTGAAGGGCCCCTCCCAACTAGGGAGAGCTTGTGGAGCCCTGCTCGGTTCGGGATCCGCCTCAGGACGAGGTCGCCAGCCTGGAGCTCCCTACTGTGCATGAACCGTTGATGATAGCGCCTGAGCGCCTGGTTGTAGCGTGCATTTCGAATTGCTGCTCGCCACCTTCGTTCGTCAACGAAGTCCGCATCGTCGCGCCGCAGCTGTTCCTGTATGGATTCATCAAAGGCCTGGACTCGTGGTGAGCCCAAGTGAATTTCTGGGGGAAGGCATGCTTCAGCCCCGTAGACCAGAAAGAATGGAGTCTCCCCGGTGGCTCGGTTGGGTGTGGTCCGGTTGCCCCATAGCACGCACGGAAGCTCATCGATCCATTTGGCACCATTCTTCTTCAAGCAGTTGTAGGTGCGGGTCTTGAGTCCCCTGAGGATCTCTGCATTCGCTCTCTCGACCTGTCCATTGCTGCGGGGATGTGCCACGGATGCAAAGCATAGTTAGATGCCGATGTCCTCACAGTACTCTTGGAAGAGTATGCTCTTGAATTGGGTCCCATTGTCCGCGATGATGCGGTTTGGGACGCCAAATCTGCACACAATGGACTTGAGGAATGCGACTGCTAATTTTTTAGTGATATTCACCATAGGGGTAACCTCCGGCCATTTTGTGAATTTGTCAATGGCGACATAGAGGAACCGGTACCCGCCGACGGCCCGGGGGAATGGCCCCAGGATATCCACGCCCCACACAGTGAATGACCATGAGGGCGAGATCATTTGCAGAGCTTGAGCCAGTGTGTGTATTTGCTTTGCATGGAACTGGCATGCTTTGCAGGATTTTACCAGCTCAGCCGCATCCTGGAGTGCTGTCGGCCAGTGGAAGTCATGCCGAAAGGCCTTGCCAACAAGCGTGCGAGATGAGGAATGACTTCCACACTCGCCTCCATGGATCTCCGCGAGAAACTCGTGGCTCTCTCCGTGGGAAATGCACCGCATGAGGATACCATTGGCGCCACGGCGGTAGAGATCCCCTTCTACCACCGCGTAGCGTTTAGCCAATTGTACTATGCGCTCAGTGGACACATCGTCATCAGGAAGGATATTGTCTCTCAGGTAGTCCCGGATCTCGGAGATCCATGCATCGGGAGCTCCCTAAGTAGGTGGGAGTGGCTCCACGAGGTCTCTAGGATCCTTGACAGAGCTCACAACCCAGGGCGGGCACCACAGGTGGAATGCCGCCAGGACCACTAGCTTCGAGGTGCTAGCTTGATCCCCTTCACCCAGTTCAGCAGGCTGGGAGGTAGGTCTCAGCAGCCGTCTTTCGAAGATGCCCTCGGGCACGGGTGTCCAGGTAGATGCTCTCGCGGAGAGATCATCTGCTACTGAGTTGAGTTCGCGGGGAACATGTTGCAGTTCCAAGGCGTCAAAGTCCTTCTCGAGCTTCCTCACGTGGATGAGGTATGCCACGAGCTGGGGATTGTTGCAGCTGCAATCCCCTCGGACCTGCTTGATGATTAGCTGAGAGTCCCCCTTCACCAGAAGCTGCCGGACCCCCAGAGACAGGGCTTGTGTCAGGCCAAAGATCAGAGCTCCGTACTCTGCCATGTTGTTGGTGGCCTTGAATTGAAGGTGCACCATGTACTTCAGCTAATCTCCGTTTGGGTCGATGAGAACCATACCAGCTCCAGCCCACTTCTTGCGGACGGACCCGTCGAAGAAGAGTGTCTAGTGGGGCTCGGTGAAGACTAGTGTCCTGATTTTCGGCTCTGGGGGTCCGGCGTTGAAGTTCGGTCCCCAGAATTGCTTGGGGAAGGAGTCCATTCCGCTATAAAATCAGCCAGGATTTGGCTCTTGACTGCATGGCGAGGCTGGAAGTCCAGCTGGAACTCAGCCAGCTCTGCTGCCCACTTGGCGATGTTGCCCGTGGTGTTGGAGTTGTGCAGGATCGCTCTTAGCGGGTAAGAGGTCACTACGAACTCTCGGTGTGCCAGAAAGTAGTGGCGCAGTTTCCTGGATGCAATAAGTATGGCATAGATAAGCTTATGCATCTCAAGATACCTGGCCTTCGCCTCGTGGAGGACTTCACTGACGTAGTAGACCGGGTTCTGGACGGTCCGGACCCTGGTGACTGGGTCCGGCTCGCCTTTATCCACCACGTCAGGTCCTTGGGCCCCCAGCGGTTCTGGGTTCCCACTTGGTCGAGGCTCCTTCAGACCCCCTTGTCCGGGGTCCGGACCTTCAGGCAGAGGAGTGGCGGCCGGACCCCCATGTGTGGGGTCCGGACCATCATCCTTGGCCGGGGAGACCCTGGTGTTCCCCTGGCGAGCTTGCTCCGTCCTCTCGGCAACCAGCACCATGCTGACCGCCTCTGCAGACGCAGCAAGATACAGAAACAACGTCTCACCTGGCTCTGGAGCCACCAATACTGGCAGTGAGGTGAGATGCTGCTTCAGTTCCTGGAAGGCTTGTTCATCCTCTTCGGTCCAAAAAAATGGACCGGACCTCCTCAATAGCTTGAAGAAGGGGAGGGCCCTCTCAGCTAGCCTCGATATGAAGCGGCTAAGAGCGGCGAGAGATCCAGTAAGCTTCTGGACGTCCTTGATGCGGCCAGGAGGCCTCATCGCCTCGATCGCCTTGATCTTGGCTGGGTTTGCCTCGATGCCTCGATGTGAGACCAGGAAACCCAGCAACTCCCCTGCCGAGATGCCGAAGATGCACTTCTCGGGATTCAGCTTCGTGCGCATGGTGCGCAGCCGGTCGAAGACGAGGGATAGGTCCTCAACTAGTGTTGACCCTACCTTGGTCTTTACCACAATGTCATCAACATACACCTCAACAATATCTCTGACTAGATTACAGAAAGTTTTGTTCATAGCTCGTACAAACATGGGTAAGGCATTCTGTAGATCATATGGCATGACAATATAGCAATAAAACACATATACTGTTACAAAAGCAGTATGCTCCCTATCCTCTCTAGACATCTGAATCTGGTGGAAACCAGAGTATGCATCTAGGAAAGACAAAAGGTCACACCCAGAGGTGGAGTCCACAATCTGATCGATACGTGGAAGAGGATAGGGGTCTCTAGGACATGCCTTGTTGAGGCTGGTGTAGTCGATGCACATCCAAAGCTTCCCGTTGGCCTTTGGGACGACGACCGGGTTGGCCAACCACTCGGGGTGGTGGACCTCCTCGATGAAGCCGGTGTGTAGGAGCTTACGGACTTCTTCACGGATGAAGTTCTACCGCTCCACGAACTGCTTCCGAGGCTTCTGGCGCACCGGCGTGGCATCGGGGTAGATCCTCAGATGGTGCTCGATCACTTCCCTAGGGATCCCGGGCATCTGTGACGGTTCCCAGGCGAACACGTCGACATTTGCCCAGAGGAAAGTGATGAGCGTGTCTTCCTATTTCTCCTCCAGATTCCCCGCGATGCGGGTGGTCCTGGAGGAGTCCGCTCCGATCTGCAACGTCTTCTCGGGAACATCATCCGGATCAGACGGCCGAACCTTAGGCGCCTTTGCAGGCACCCTGGGTTGCGAGGTGGATGGGTCCTCCTCGGAACGTGCAGCCTCTGCTGCTAGAGTATGTAGTCTCTCAACTGCAGCGATGGCTGCGGTGCGGTCACCCCGCATGGTGAGGACACCGGCAGGGGAAGGCATCTTCAGGACCAAATACCCGTAATGGGCAGTGGCCATGAAGCGGTAGAGAGCCGGCCGGCCAATGATGGCATTGAACGGGAGGTTCACCTCCGCAACATCGAACTGGACGCTCTCTGTGTGGAAGTTCTCCTCGGTCCCGAACGTGACCGGTAGGGTGATGCTCCCCAGAGGGAACACCAGATGTGGGCCCACTCCGGAGAATGGGCGAGAGGGAGTCAGCTTGGACTCCGGGATCTGCAGCTGCTTGAATGCTGCATAGCTGATGACGTTGAGGCCAGCCCCACCGTCTATCAGCACGTGATAGAGCCTGACGTTGGATATGACAGGGGCGGTGACTAGAGGTAGTACACCAGCCCCAGCCATATTTTCCGAGCAGTCGGATGGCCCGAAAGAGATGGTGGTGCTCATCCACCTTTGGTGCGGCGCCGCCTTTGGGACCCCCGGCTTCACAGAAAGGACCTCTCGGCTAAGAGTCTTCACGTCACGCCGGGAGACAAGCTCCCAGCTTCTGTTGTACATTACGTACAGCTTCTTGCGCGGTCGTCGTTGTCGGAGTCAGAGTTGTCGTCGTGGTACACGCCCTTCAGCTCCCGAGTGGGGGATTGGTACCCCAGCTCCTTCTCCCCGGCAGCGGTCCCGCTGTCGGAGGCCTTCCCCTACCTGGCGCGCAAAATGTCGTGGTGTGGCAAACCACAGCCGGGTGGTGGAATGCACCCGCCTAAGCCCAGAGGGTGAGTACTCGGGGGTTAGCTAGGATTAGATCGATTTCGCTCAGGAACACGATGAACATAGCAGGTTTAGAGTGGTTCGGGCCGCCGGAGCGTAATACCCTACGTCTACTGTGTGTTGTATTGCTTGAGTCTGAAGAGCTTGGAGCTCCGTCCAGCATGCTCTGAGTGTGCTCAAGAGAGCCTACGCTGTACAGCGGGCGCCTCCCTTTTATATCTCAAGGGAGGCGCGTACATGGCCGTTGGGTCCCCGACAGGTGGGCCCAACGATGTAGTACAAGATAATGTACTGTTCATACATTATGGCGCTGCATGCTAAGGAGATCTCTGTCCTGGATTTCCTTGCCTGCCCTTGGAATCCCCCGTTCAGCATGTCCAGGCGATGTCTTGTCGAAACGGCGCCAGGCGTAGCTAGCGGCGTCGCCTGCCACGTAGCTGAATGGGCCGTGTAGCTTGCGGCGTAGGCGGCATGATGGAAAAGTGACGTGACGTCGTATCCAATTAATGCGGCAGACGGGCTCTGCGCGCAGGCGGCTGCACTGTGCACCTCGGTAATACGCGGTTTACAGTGAGGACTGACAAAGTCTGCCCCGCGAGCCGCGGCGGCAGAGCACGCCTCAACCACCCGCATTGAATGCGGTGGGTGGGCGAGTCTTCCAGCGGAAGGCTCGCGCTCGCGCCCGCACCTGCGGGACACGTGGTGGCTCCGGACCCCCCCCCCCCCCCCCCCGCCCCCGGCGGTATGTTAGTTCTACGCGCGTGGGATGTCCGGACGGGCGCGAGGTCCCGGACCCCCCATGGGGGTCCGGGATCTCGGCGGTTGGCTCGGAGCTTCCCTTCCTCAAGGACACGTGGCGTCTCCGGACCTGTCCCTGAGCGGGGAGAGGGTCCGGGGCCGTTGGCCCGGTGAGGTAAGAGCCTGACCTGTGGGCCCTGGCTGCTCCGCCCTTTATCGCGTAGTTACGGATGACTACGCGAGTCCTGCCTTACTGCAGTAGAAGTGGGTATCCCTGCTACAGGGTATCGACAAGGTGCATCATAATATCTATGAATCTTTAAAAGTCAAAACGATTTACATTTTGGAACGGAGGGAGTAAATAATTATAATAATGCACGGCAGCTTTCTCCACCCAATAAGCATGTAGGAGCGAAGTACTTGATGAGTAAAAGACACTTCTTTATTCAAAGCACCAGGGCAAGACGAAGAAGATTTTTGTTTTTTAGGACAAGACGAAGAATATTACATGCATTTTAATTTACTGCAGACAGCACATGCTGATAAAAAAAATTATCATTGGGCACCCTTGAGAGACTTGATCGCCGACAAGATACTGGCAAATACACCAATGACGGTGAAAACCCCCAGGATGGTCTTCCAGTTTTTGCGAACGAATGCGTACCCCTTAATCCGCATCGGCCTCTTGATCCTGTAACTCTCAATCTGCAACATGAGGTTGTCACAGGAGAGTCCGAGGGGCAGGCTCTTAAGGCTGGCGAAGAAGTCGAGCGCCTTCTTGTTCGTGAGTCCTGCCCCTCGTAGAATACCCTTTGTTCCCAGGTGGTGCACGTCCTCCTTCCTATGCACCAACATGCAGAGCAGGCGGAGGTACGAGCAGACAGCAGAGTCGTCTTCAAACTCCACCTCGTCGCCCAAAGAATTTGGGGTGGTGCATACCTCAAGCGCCGCCATGTTCACGAGCAGGTTTGCGTGTAAATCGTTCAGAGACAGCGGCGCCATGGAGAGCACCGCGAAAAAGATCGGTTTCTTAGTGAGGCCCATGTCAGCAAGCTCATTTGTTTTGTTGGCTCTGAGATTGATGCCCATTTTGGCAATCTCCATGGCACTAACTGAGACTGCTGCCGACTTTATTTTCTCTACTCCACCAGGCACCTTGGTTCTGCTTCTTCCTACAATGTAGAACCGGAGGAGGCCAAGGAGATGCGGGGGTCCGTAGGTTTCATCCAAGACAGCATCACCTGCAGGCACTTTATAATAAACCCTGTCTTGCAGACGGCCGTCTTGCCACTTCCATATAGAGACGAAATCCGCCAAGGGCACGGACGTGTACTTGAGGAGTGCGTCCACCACCGGCCAGGGGATCTGGTTCTCGAGCAGCATGATGTCATGAGCGATTTCATCGGCACTGGAATTGAAGAAATTACACAGAAACTTGTCGCATTCCATGCCCGAATAGTTTAGCATGTACATGACCAAGAAGCACGCGTCAAAGAACATGATATGTAGGAAGTCGTCATCATCGCCGATACCTTCCATCACGTCCTTTCTGTAGAGGCGGCGGGCACCGATCTCCCTCGCGGCGGAGACGACCGCGGAGTACATTTCCTGGGCCGAGCGGCCCGAAGTTTTGATGCAGTGGTAAGCAGCCGCATGCTTCACATTCTCGGCATGCATGAGCTCTTGTCGACCGTGGTGGTAAGGGCCAATGGCCACAATCGTCGGGACGGTATACCAATTGCCGAGAGCTTTGATGCTTCCAGGGTACCTATGGATCTTCATTTCCATCGTGCCGATATTATCCTCAAACTTGTGGGCTGCTTCCTGGAACACCTGAATTGGATTATTGTTGTAGGACTCCTGTGCTGCTGCTTGCTCAACATTAATCGGACCGTCATCATGCTGTATGGATGCAGCATAGCAGTTGTACTCAACAAGCTGCTGCTGCCATCTGGTGGAGCTACTAGGGACATATGGCTAGAGTCTCCACATACCAGCAAATATGTCAATGTACGTGTAGCGAACATAGCCTGATAGTCAAGTGTTCGAGTATAATTTTGGTGATTCATGACAACATGATCAATGGGACTAACCATATTGATTAAGCATGTCTTTGTAGGCATTCTAGGTCCCATGAATGTTACCACGAATTAAAGTCAAGATACCACGGTTTAGACATAGCAAAATCCCAGACTTAACTCTAAGTGATGGTAAGTTGAAGACGCAAAGAAACAGCAAAAAGTCACCGTCGGATGAACCGATGGTACCCTAGAAGAAGCTTCGGTGCAAGCGCCGGAGGAACTGGTACACTGCAGGAAGACTGGAGTCAACTGACACCGTCGGATGAACCGACGGTCCGGTTTCTAGAAGCGCCGGATGAATTCCAGAGGCAAAGAGTCTGAAGACGGAGGCGTCGGATGAACCGACGGTCCATTGGTGGGAACCGTCGGTCTATCCGATAATTTATGGAGTCAAGACAGAGAGGTTTTGGTCACAGAGTCTTCAGCACCGGATGAACCGACGCAACATCGGTGGAAGCATCGGATGAATGACGTCAGCAAGTTTCAACGGTCAAATGACGTAGAAGGCAATGGCTAGTAGCACCGGATGAACTGACGCCCTGGAAAAGTATAGCGTCGGTCCGACGGTACACAGAAAAGACTAGCCATTGGAGCAACGGATCTATGGATGCCTTGGGCTATTTATACCCCTTCAATTCGGTCATTTGGGGTTGCTGAATTGTGTGGAAGTGCAGAGGAGACGAAGACACATTGAAGACCATCTCCAATTGCTTATCCATAGGCTTTGCACGCTTAGTGTGTGTAGTGCTAGCATTGGCTTAGTGCTGAGTGAGATGCAAGGTGTGTCTGCCTTGTGAGGTGATTCTCGAGTGAATCAAGGTGTACAAGGAGTGCCGGAGCCTTGTGGCTCTCCGGCAATCATCTTCAACCCTCCGACTTGGTGTGGTGCAGTGAAGACACTTTGTGCGGGGGACGTGGAGACCCCCTTCCTTAGTGGAGAAGCTCCTTAGTGGAGGCGGCATCAAGGTGACCAAGGCGGCTTGGCGAGTGCCTAAGTGGCGAGCCTTAGTGGCGAGTCAAGTGGCGCGCTTGGAAGAGACTTGGTGACCGGGAAGCAATACTCTTGTGTGAGTTCTTCAACAACGTGGACTAGGGGTGGCTAAGTGCCTACCGATACCACGGGATAAATCGTGTGTCAAGAGTTTGCTTCCTCTCATCCCTCCTTTACGTTTCCGTATTTCTTACTTGCAATCGTGTGTGCCTTTACTTTCATAGAGTAGTTCTGGATAGGATTGGCTATAGGTTGCAAAACACTTTGGGATGAGGATTGATCACTAGAACTTTGCCTTAGTTGCACATCTAGTTAGATGTTCTAGTTTTTATTTATGCAAAAATAGTGGAGCCTATAGGTTAAGATTTTAAAATTGCCTAATTCACCCCCTCCCCCTCTTAGGCCAACGGAGCAATCGATCCCTTACAGTACGACGCGTACTCTACAGGGGATCCCAAACTTATTCATTTGCTGATTCTTCAAAGGTTCTTGCCGCAGCGGGTTCCGTAGACGATGCTCCAACCGGCAAGCTACTAACTTGCTCAAAGTACTCTATGCAAACAGCCGACTGCACAAGAAAATTTGAAATGAAGAGTCAATTAAGAGAGTTAGAGCATCTCCAGCAGTTTGGAAAATCGAGTTGCCATCTTTGATTTTTGGCAAAAACGTTAAAAATACTCCTCCAACAGTTTGGCAAAAGACTTGGCAATTTTTGGCAACTTGGGAAAAACCAGCCTCCAGCGCGTAAATATACGCGCGCGGCACGCGGTTGTCATCGTGATTTCTAGTCAGGTGGGAGGGTGAAAAAAGAAATAAATAACAGAGAAGGGTTCCTGATTTAAGTTTTCAAGAGGTGGAAGAGTATAAATATAATTTTGTTTCTCTCTCAGGGTTCCTGATGTAAGTTAGATCTGGATTTGGCAAGTGAATTATGCCAAACTGTTGGAGATAAGCTCTTTTTTTACATGGCATATCTTTTTAGAAGTTGACAAAACACAAGATATGCCAAGTAAAATATGGCAACTCTTGGAGATGCTCTTAGAAACACATCACAGAGAAACAAGCATCTCCAAGAGTTTCCTATTTTTAACTTGACAAATCTTGTGATTTGCTAACTCCTAAAAGATTTGTCAAGCTAAAAAAAGAATGCATCTCCAAAACTTTGCTATTTTTAACTTGCCAAACTATTCTTTCTATTTTATACATTTGCATCAGGAACCCTTCTCTATTTTTTATTTCTTTTTCCACCCTCCCACCTGGCTTCACGTGCGCGAGAAACGCCGATACCAAGCCGAGTACGCACGCGTATCTTTGCGCTTTGGAGGAAGGTTTTTCCCAAGTTGTCAAAAATTGTCAAGTCCTTTACCAAACTGTTGGAGGTGTGTTTTCAGCATTTTGCCAAAAATCAAGGATGCCAACCCGATTTGACAAACTGTTGGAGATACTCAACAAGCACACTCTGACCCATAGTAGAATGCCATTTATAATATTAAATAATAATGGTTAATTAGTAAGAGACCAAAGAAAGATGACAAGGAAGAAGACTACTTACCGCAGGACTGAAGATCAGTAGTGTGCATCCTTACTTGTCGACGCTCCTCTTATTTATAGAGCTTTATCAGTTCCCGTGGCAGCTGGCCTTATCATCTAACGTTGGCACCAATTGATTTATTAATTTATGACTACGTTTATAGATGTCCTGATGCACACTATATGGTTGGTAGTACCTACTTTCTTGGTACACATAAACCTTGTGTCGGTGCCGACGGCGGTGATGGCTTTTGGCATCCCAAACCTTCTTGGATATATCGTTGTGGGGCTGTTTTCCCTCACAATCATTATTGGTACCTCAAGTGAAAAACTCAGTCTCGGTTCTACCAAATGGCACCGGCGGCATTCTCTACATTATTATTCCTACCGACAGTACGTCGTCTCTTTGGAAGCATTGTTGCAGCGTGAGGTCAAGGTTTTGGATATTTTGTGAACAGTGGATGGACACAGTAATAGATACTCACTCCATCTAACAATAATGCAACTCTCGCTTCCCGAAAAGTCAACCAATTTTAAGTTTTACCAAATTTATGCAAAATAAATATTTACGTTACAAAATAAACATTAATAGATTAATCTATTTGGAGATATGAATGTCAGTACAGTTCTTGTACTTTTGCTCAAATTTGAAACTATTCACTACCGGAGGATGGACCTTTCGAGCCGGTCCGTGACCTCCCTTAGGTGCCTGACCGGTACCACTTAGTTGGTACTTAAATGCCACGCTATTTAGTACCGGTCGAATTAGTGCCAGTTGATTTTAGTAAACTGTGGGCCATTTAGTGCTACTTGATTTTAGTAAACTGTAGAAGGCAGTTTAGTACCAGTCGATTTTACTAACCAGTACTAAAAAGGTTATTCATTTTGTTTCTATATATGTATTCCTTTCATTTTAATTCGTATGTTAATTCATATTCGATTCATATGCAGTATATGTTTGCGTGTAGCAGTAATATTACGCTAATAATATGGATCTAGCATAGTAAAGGTTGCATATATTGTATTTATACAATTTATATACACTTCAAAAGTTACAAGTATTCCAAATATGCACTATGCGTCATCATTCGAGTCCCTGATTGGATGAAGTTGACCTACACTTGTTCCATTGTAAGAAAACTCTCCCTTTGAATTTACGACCTCCTCCAAAAGGAAACTACATAGTTATTCATGAATTGCCCTTAGTCGTTCTGGGACCATGGGTTCTTCTCTCATGTCATAAATATGTCACGTGCAAATTAACATCATCAATTTAAAGCAATATTTGTGCAGAGTGAAAATGTATGAATTGTGCTGCGTACTCTATCTTCTTGATTTGTAATTTTCTTGTGACCCATAAAGCTGTCAATGAACTCCCAACAGCATTATCCACATAAGTTGTTTTCATACTCCTGTCTCAAACACTAAATATGAAAAAAATATGTTATGAAATATTCAAGCTGTCGTGGTTTTTAAAGAAATGACATTAAATGTTCAGATTTAATTCATACCGAAAAGTTATCCCTGATATGAAGTTATTCCTGGAACTATCCTAAGTTTTTTGTATGAAGCAAGCCCATAACATGTTAAGCGTGTCTACGAGGCTTTGGTACTCTGATTTTGGTTTCTTCTTCGGGTCCAGCACCGTAGCTTCGATTAATCTTGATTGCAAGTAATATCGAATGGAAGGTGTTCATATTTATATACACAACAATGTTAAATATACATAGTAAGTTGTACGGCAAACATATGAATTGTATGTGTTGCTGAGTATCTAGGAAGTTATAAATAGTCTTCAAGGTCCTATTTGGCCATTCCTTGTTTATGACATGCGGGTCCATGAAGCTGACATGGTAGACCTATTTTCTTTGGCACTCTTGAATCTCCATTCTGAATGATACAAAATAAGAGAGGGGGTGAGACTGCGCACATTTAATGTAGGATCTAAGATGTAGAAAATGAGAGCAAACACTTGCATAACCCCCACACTAATGAGGGACTTGTCAAGGGCGTCTTGATGGTACAAGAACCGTAGGCTTTCAAAATCAATTCATATGTCATCAATCTCTCAAATGTAATCACAATCTTGAACCCAAGCAACGAACATGATCCATCCATCTACAACTGCCTCCATATATCATTTGTGAAATGCATATATTTTTGTTGGCGGATGATGCAGTGCTGCCAAGGCACCAGTTCTTCTCCAAGAGCGAACACCGCATTTGTTGGTATTTCCTAACATCACTACTAGGTGGCGCTTCGCCCTAGCGTCAATACAACCTGATGGTATAGCTATGACCACGAATGAATCCACAAGCACGGGTATATCGTTGTAGCACTTCTCTCAAAGAGTATTCCAAGGGCATCGAATCTAAGGAACGTGTGCACTATCTTCTATTCTAGTCTATGGTCTAAGGACACAACTCTATAGGACGAAGATGGTAGAGAGGATCCCGCAGATAGTCAGAAAAGTTAAGATCGGTCTCTTTGGTATTTTCTCTCGCTTCGGGCACTGGCTTACCATGGAATACAGGCGCCTCCGGCTAATGGCTCTATGCTATATCCAAATGTGGAGTACAATGGACCAACGGCTGTCACTACCGCGGCCTACCTCTATCTATCTGTGGGATACAAGGCAAATGAAGGATAACCCGTAATCTAGACATCATGTCTACACTACCGATCACTACTATAACACGACTATGTCTGGCGTCCTATAGCAACACTATAGCACTCCATACGAGTACTGAGTGACAAACCCGCGAGGAAGAGACTAGAACTCACTCTACTACACGACTATCAATGGCAAAAGGATCACGAATGCAACTTACAGATCATGAATAAGTAGCAGCATCCGTAGTGGTTCGAACTTGAGGAGAGACACTAGTGAAACCGGCATGTTCCCAAGCTACCCCCCTCACTGTTTTCCTACTCTCTAAGGCAAGCCAGCACCTAGACTATATAATGGGGATGTCGTCCCCAAGAGAAACCTTGACGAGAAAAGTTGGAATTGGAGAAAGAAATGTGATCTATACTAGCCTCCTCCCATTCTATTTGTAGGTGTGACGCACCGGGGATTCGACGGGGGGCGCCAAGGCTTCTGGTGTGCAAGGCGGTAACTCCTTCCACGGTCGGCTGGAGGCGAACGAGCCCACCTGGGGTTCAGCTGAACTTGGGGTTCGGTTGACCCTAGGTCGGTGCCAATTGCACCGCCTTTCGTCATGCAACTTCCAGGTGGGTCCAAGGTTGGGTATGGGTGTGTACACAGTGTTTATTTCCCGTTTGCTCCCGGTTGCGGGCCCTTGTACTGTATCCATGTCCTTGCTTGTGATTGGTTGAGAGTGTGCTTCTTTGCCTCTTGTGGGTCATGGATCCACGTGTTGCTTACATGGCTGCCTCCCATTGGTTGAGGCTGAATAGCTTTGGATCAGTAGGGTGTGCTTTCTCTCATTTGTGAGCTAAAACACCTGCATACCAATATTCATCGACACTTGTGGAATTCGTTAGTAATAACTCCTACCACTAATGTTGATGCTCATATTTTATGTGTTTATGCAGGAGTTGACAACATAAAATAGGTAGTGAACAGCCGTCAACAACATCCAGTAGCCTTGAGGGGACGTCGACGAGGAGGCTAGGAGATGGCACAGTGCTACTGCTGATGGCGCTGATGGCCTTGCTGTGCTGATGGATCTCCGCCTAATATGGTTTTTTCTATATGATACAAATATATTATTCAGAATCATATATTGGTTTGTTTTGGGTTATGGTTTGTAAATAACACATGCAGATAATTTAGATTTGCATTGAGAGTTATTTTGTGCCATTTTTTTAACAATAATAGATGTAGACCATTAAGTGGCAAATTTAAGTGGTTATTACAAGTTATTTTATAATAATAGGTGGGTAATTTAGATAAATATTATGGATTACTTTAGATTATTTTCCTAATGGCAGAGTTGAATAATTGAAATTTATATACACAGTGTTACTTTAGTCATATATTTTCATAGTGACAAGAGTATTAATTAACTTTGTTGGCAGAAACTAAGTATCACTTAGCCACAACCAGCCACAATCAGCCTGTATTCATGACAGAATAGCAAGAACGAGGCAAGCTATGCATCTACCCTACTTCATGGAGATTTTTGTCATTGCTGCTTGGGAATTATGGAATCTTCGGAACGAGAAGATTTTTGAAAGGAATAGCCTCAATTCGAGTCTTTGGACTGTGCAGTTAAAGAAGCAGATCCTCCGTCAACTTCAAAGAGTTAGAGAGGATTTTAGATCCATAGTTGTACAATGGCTTCAAACAATTTGGTAATCCCTTCCCTGTCCCCCTTCTTGTAAGTATGTACCCTGTAAATATTTTTCTTCTCCTTTTTAATATATTTGCTGTGGGGATCTCCCCCACAGTCCGCTTTAAAAAAAAGAGTATTAATTAATATGTAGGCTTCGGATGAATTTAATGTATATGGTCATTAGAACTTTGGAATTGATCATAGCTTGATGCTTCCAGTAAATCTTTTTTGAAAAATATTTGTTTCAAGCACTTCTTGTGAGTGTTAATTAATATGTAAGCTTTGAGATTGCATTAAATGATGAATGCAGATGCCTTCCAGTTCATGTGGTACAACAATCGAAGTATTAAGTCATGTCCTTGATTTTGTGCGTAATTAGTGCATGGAAAATTTGATGTACATTTGCAAGATATATTCATGAGTCTTGTTAGTTATCAGGAATAATACATGCATCTTTGGTACAGATAGACTACATAAGGGAACTAACGGAAAACAGAGGAGCAACGCCTAAGTTTATAGAGCACCCAGGGCAAGGTTTGGCAAGCAATTCTTTTGAATTTTTTTTTGGTTCACTCGCAATAATTGAACTGGAGGGGTAATGTTCAAGCTGCGTTAAGGGTGATTGTGTAAAGCAATATGGGGGGTTTACCTGCAGGTTTTCCAGTGACAGAGTAGAAACAAAGATGCTCACAAAATAAATGGCCAGAAAACGAGATGGTTGAGATGCTGGAATGGTCCAAGCAAAGTATCTCTAATAGACGAAATCTGACCCAGCCATCGGGCCGGAATCGAGCCCAGGATGAGCCACGTCTCCATTAATCTTGTCCGTTCGATCGCTGTCCCATTTAATCCTGCGGCCAAATAACAAGCTAGCGCCAGATCCCACTTCCAGCTACTTCTTGAACACATGTCGTTCGGACGACTCTAGTAAATCCTAGGGGCACTTCCCCTTTCACAGCTCTCGCATATTCTCTTCCAATCGCAGCACACTTGAAACTCCCTTCCCCTTACTTAGAAAGTAAATGGCCAACGATTGTTGCTAGATTTATCCTACACCACTTCTATGTCGAAGCCGGTTTCTAATAAAAGATTGTTACTCCATGATTACTAATAAAAGTTAAGGACAAACTCTATAAAATGCAGGAGTTACTTGAAGAAACTAGTATTCACATATGGCAAATTATATGTGTTGCAATCTCACAAACTAAAAAAAGGGACTGAAAATGTTGATCGAAAATCACGATGGAACATGTGGAGCAATCGCTAAAAATATTATATATAACAAAATACTCGGAATGATTTGATTTTCGAATTACCACATATATTTTAGAACTAACTTTTGTTTTCTACAATTAAAGATGGACATACCTCAATTCCAATTGTACAAGGAAAATTAAATTACATTGAAATCACATAATCTAATGCTACCAAAAATATCTCAAATGTATATATATTTCTTCATAAAAAGTCTTATTGCTAATGCATACTAATGGTTGATATGATTTAGAAGGCACGTATAAACAATTGAATAGTATTATGATGCTTGCTGTTTTTCGACCATACAAACCCTGGCTATGAAGCGGAGGGCGCGACAAAGTCGCGCCAGGTTTCTAGTGGCAAATTTAGAGAGCTCAACCCTCAAAGAGGCGTTGCTCTTCGCGTGCAGACACAATGCATTGGCCCGGAAAGTATCTTGTCCACATTACTACAGTGACGAGGGCACCAACATCATCCACAGTTTCGTCGGCTTGAAAGCTGAAACGACCAAGGCATGTATAGTCAAATTTGAAACTCAAGTGACCGTTCCTAGCCGACTTGGTTATTAGGTCTTCGGTTCAACTCCCTGTGAGAACAAATTTTATAATTTTTTGACTTTTGTGGGAAGATTTAAGATGGAGTATACCAAATTTAAGGATTTCCTTGACTTTTGTGAGAAAGTCTCGTCTACAATGCTGTAACATCCCGAAAACTCACCAAAGTAAATCGTGCGCTAAAATTGTTTTTCGTCGTTGAGCTCGACCCCTCCTAAAACCCTGAACCCTAGCCTCAGAATTTCTTCTGAACAACCCGACACCCGAATTCAATCCGCGTCCCATCTTTCCCCATCCAACGCGACGCGTCGCGACCGGCCGCCGTGAATCTCGCCCCCTCTTTTTCCCTCTCTCCTTTTTCCTCCATCCCCTCCTGGCCGCGTGCCCCACCTCCCGTGGCCCGCGCGCGTGACGACGCCACGCGTGGCCGACCGCGGCCGCAGTCGCCGCTGGCGCGCACCGCCCCCCCCTCATTTTTCTCTTCCCTCCCATTTTTTTTCTTTTCTTTTCCTCTATTTCTTTTTCCTCTTTTCTCTTTTCTTTTTCTCCTTCCTTCTCTTTTCCCTCTCTCTTCTTCCTCCCCGAGCGCGCAAAGCCCGGCCGGCCCTTTGCTCCCGCGCGCGCCTCCTGCACCGCTCGCGCACCAACGCTCCCGGCCGTGCGCCGCGCCGCGCCAAGCCGCCCTGAGCCGCGCCCCGACGCCCCTAGCTCTCTGCCCTGCATTCACGCCCCTCACGCACGCGCACGCACGCGTGCCCCGCATCGTGCCACCTCGACGCCGGTCCGCGCGCGCCGTCCACCGCCTAAACCCGCTTGCGCGTGCACCGCGTGCCCGCACCCCCCCCCCCCCGCCGCTGCGCGCCGAGCCGCAGCGACGCGAGCACCGCCGAGCCACGTGCGCCGCCCACCGAGACACCGCTCGCCGACGCCGCAGCTCACGCCGCCTTGACGCGCGCGCGCGCACGCGCACCGCGTGGCCGCGACGCGTGCTGACCCCGCTCGCCCTGATTCCAGGCCCGCCCGCGCACACGCATCCCGCCCCCGCCTGTGCCCTGCCAGCGCACCGCACGCGCGGCCCTGTGTGCGGCCCCTCGCCGGGACGCCATTAATGGCCGCCCGCGGACCTCGCTGAGCCGGCCACCCACCTGCACCGACCTGCGCAAACTATAAAAGGCCCCCCCGGCGTCGCCATCGCCCCACAACACCGTCCTCCACCACCAGCGCCCTTCCTTGCTCCCCTAGCGCCGCCGCCACCACTTTCCCCAACCGCCGCCGCCCTCTCTCGCCGAGCCGCCTCTGCGCGCCACCCTAGCTCAAGGTGAGGCCGAGGATCGGTCCCCCGTACCCCCCTCTCCCTTTTCCCCCGGTCCACGGCCACCCCCGGAGCCCGGAGCGGCCGGATTGACCGCCGCCGGCGAACCGGCGCCCCTCCCCTGTTCTGCGATGGGAGGAAGGGGATGAGTGGCCGTTTTACCTTTTGGCCCCCCTCTCCTCCCATTTTAGTAAAGAAACCCCTTCCCCTTTTTGCCATATTACAAAAAGAACCCTGCCCTTTGTTCTAATTTCAAGTGAACCCTTCCACATAAAAACATAATTCTAAGTATACCCTTGACCCCTCCAGTTTAGTCCAAAGGTTTCTAGAAATTACAATTAGGCCCCTGCCTTCTCAAGAAATAATTACCACTAGGTCCCTGATTCCTGATCTAGCCCCTGAACCCTTACAAAACCTATCATTTCATGCGCCAAAACAACTTCGATCGACCCCAAACTTTACCATGCCATTTCTAATATAATTTTGGGCCGTACCTTTAGCAAACCACTCAAAGATGTTACTTCTAGCTCCATATTTTATGTGTTCCCGATCCGAGCTCAATGATAAACTTCTATTTTCTGTGTTTTGATTGGATGCTTGTTTGTGTGCGCTGTAGACCACGGAGTGAACGAAGGAGAGCCCGTCAACGAGCAGTACTGTGAGCAGGAGAACGAGGACCCATTCCGCGACCCCGAGCCCGAAGGACGGGACCTCCCCGAAGGCTTCGAAGACGGCAAGTTTAATCCCATCCTTTGATGCATGTTTCTGTCCTAGTGTTTATAAACACAACCCAATGGCCTGCTTTATAAAACTGCATATGTTTTGCTTGCATGAAAACACGGTTGGATAGCCACCCCTTGATTTGTGATGACCATTCCTTGACTACCTAGATTAATGTCTGATTTTACTTGGACGTTAATCGATATTAGAACGCTTAGGACTTTACTCATAATATGATTTATTTTATAAAGAAAATGTGTGTGTGTGGGAAGGGATAAAATGTGGATTTTTGAAAGATGAGTATGGACGGGATGGGCGGCATTTCTGTGTGAATTGCCGATTGGTGTGCTTGTGCCTGTGTGGCAGGGCAAGGAAGGGAGATATCCATCTTGTCGTGTTTAAGGACCGAGTTGGTGTGTCATCTCACCTAACTCCACTATCGTGCAAACCACTCGACCGTTGAATGGGCAACGGCGTAGCATAAATCCCACTAGTTGGTGTGATAGCCATCAGGAGGGCTGAGAGCAACGGGTGACCAAGGAGCAAGGATATGCTCAGTGTGACTTATACTTTGGTTATACCTCCGAGTTAGGTCGATGACCCCTTGGTGAATCCCGTGATGGCTAGTCAGGCTTAGCTAAGGTGGGTAATGGCTATGTTGGGATCTACACCGACACGACGGTGTTCGAGTTGTGGTATCCTACTTGTGGGTAAAGTTGCACACCTCTGCAGAGTTAAAAGCTATTCTAATAGCCGTGCCCACGGTATTGGGCGAGTTACGGTGTGGTCACATAACTAGTGTTTCTTGGGATGGGCTGGTGTGAGTTGTTTTGGATTTGTGTCCGGCAGTTGTGCTGTGTGCTACGACGGACGGGGAGTCCGGTAGCAGTTTAAAACTTGAACTCCGTGTTACTACAAAAACTGATTTCAAAAAGGTTTTCTGTTAAATAGACCCCTGCATAAAATATTGTTTTTCTGCAAATTAAACCGCAACCTTATCCTTGATTTACCCATGCATGTTATTCTGATATAATCCCCTCCGTGGGTGTGGTTGGACTTGCTGAGTACGTTTGTACTCACCCCATTCTTACTTTTTACAGAAGAAGATCCAGACTTCATACCAGACGACGCCGAGTAGGGTTATCGTTCTGCACCCAACCTTGCCTGTGGAACCGGCCCTATACGAGATGCCTCCGCTGTCGCAATACTCTGAGCCCGTGCTAGACCCCATGTGGTTTGCAGTCTGGTGTTATGTTGTAGCTTGGTTAATTATTATCATTATCTGTATCGAGTGTCCTCCAAGGTTTGTACGGTTTTGAACCATCTGATGTAATAAATGTGGCATCAGCCTCCTGGGACTGCTGTTTTGTATCACATTTAAGTTCCCTCTTATGAGGGGACGCTTCAGGTGGTATCAGAGCCGTAGGTTGGCCGTAGGACGTGACCCTAGGAGCGAAACCCGTTTTCAGCCCCTTTACCTTAGGACTTTTCTATCTTTAATCCTTTCCTCACACAAAAACTTACCTTTGGTTCTTGCCCTGTTCCAGATGGCTGACAATGGATGGATCGGCGGAATCTGTTTCGCAGAGCCCGGCCTTCCTAAGTTGTTGATACTCAGCCTGAAATGCATCGGAGTTGTGGACCCACCAGAGTTTCTCTATCGAGAGTATGACTCCAAGGGCACTCTTCGGTGTGACCTGATGATCTTCATAGCAAGAAGCACCCGCTATCCTGATGTGGACCCTTGGTTCATCTCCACCACTGGATTCCGTTTCCCGGACACCTATCGGAAAGCCCTGCGACGGCTCCGAATGATCTACAAGCATCACCTTCAGCGGACTCCTATGGGGTTCTTTCCGCCAACTGAAGGAAGAGGATGCACCTGGATCGCCCGGATGAGAGGACTCGAAAGGGAAGAAGAAGACCTGGAAGACACAGTATCCCACCTATCCATCTATCTCACCGGCCTGGATGAGCTCTACCGCGAGCAAGCAGCACAACTAAAGCAACAAGTCCGCAGAGCAGAAAAGGCAACCCAGGAGCTAGAAGAACAACGGACGAGAACCGTACACGCCGAGTATTCCCTGGCTGCCCTCCAAGTCCAAATGGAAGAAAAAGAGGCAGAACTGGAAGAGCAACAGGCAAGAGCCACACGCGCCGAGAATTCCCTGGCCGCTCTCCAAGCTCGGATGCAGAGGTACGAGGCTCGCTGGGGAATAGGTGGATGGATAGAGGAAGACGCAGAAGAAGAATCCGAAGAGGCTCAATGGGACGTAGTCATTCAGACCGAAGAAGAAGAACCCATGGAAACCCATTGGGATGTTGGTACTCAGATCGAAGAAGAAGAACCCGAAGAAACCCATTGGGATAAAGGTACTCAGACTGAGGATGACATGACGGATCAGTATCTTCCACTGAAGAAGCGCTCCCTTAGGATTGAGGAAGAATCCCCATGATAGGAGTAGTCTCCAAGCTAGAACCCTTGCTCTAATAATCATGTACCCATGAAGTTTGTACCCCACTATGATGCCATAAATAAAAATCATCTACCCCTTTTGTGTACCTCAAATAATCGTGCAAGATCTTCACCCTATCTTTGTTTTCAGATGGCTGAGGAAGGATGGACCCAGGGCGACTGCCAAGCTGCGCATGGCTTCCCCAGCCTGTTGATCAACGCCCTGGAGAGCCTTGGCGTCACGGAACGCCCAAGGTACTACAGCAGAGAGTACGAACATCATGGCACTCTCCGCTGCAGGGTGATCCTAGTCATCACCAGAAGTGATCGCTACCCCGACATCCAGTCATGGCGAGTGACCGCTACGGGATTTAGGCACCAAGACACCTATCCCTTGGCCATCAGAAAGACACTCCGCTACCTGTGCCGGATTTTCGAAGAACACATAGCACCCACACCAATGAGGTTCTTTCCGCCGGCCATCGGAACCCCTGTTTGGGAAGCTCGCATGAGAAGTCTGGAACGACGCCGCCATGAAGAGGACCCTCTGTACCAAGTGGCTAACTACCTAGCCGCTTTGGATCATCTCTTCGATGAACAAGCCCACCTGCTGAGGGAGCAGACCCATCGTGCTGAGCAAGCTGAACTCGCGGTGAGGCTCCAACAGGTCCGAGCAGCCCAAGCCGAGGCAAGAGCCGCAGCCGCGATCAGCAGTGAAGCAGTTGCACAGGAGAGTCTCAGACAAGCCCGAGACCGGTGCATGCAAGAATGGACCAGAAGTGGGACACCAGTTCCGGCCATCGAAGAAGACCGTGTTCTACTCGGGACGCCTGTCATAGGATGGGGAACGCTCTTTGAAAGCCCTCAAGCCCCAACCGAGAACCCTGGAAGGTCTAACACCGCCACCTCAAGAGAAGTTGCTGCTCAGCCCCAAGAGAACGGGAACCCGGAGGACAGCGAGCCTTTTGTTTCCCCGGAAGCACGTACCGCCCCAGAAGAAGACTCGCCCCGCGAGTAGTATGTCCAACCCTACCCTGTTGTTGTACCCTTCTAGCCCTTTCGGTTTAAGTTGTATCCCTAGTTTGAACCTGTACCCGGACGTGTAGTACGCATTCTAGTCGTGTCCCCGTGTTGTACCCTGCCTCGCTTTAGTGAAGGTTGCTTGTTTGCCTTGTTGTGTGCTTGTTGTGTGTGTGCCTTTCGGCAGAAGGTTAATTCTGCCTTTTTCAAAAATACGAATTAAACAACTTAAACATCACCTAATCCCAATCTCACAAGAACCCTACCCAATCTGCAGATGGTTTCTCGAAGCATCACGAGGGCCTCCCGTGTCAGGGACCCTGCAGCTGCTGATGCAGGAGTGCGTCCTAACGGGCAAAACCATCCTCAGGAAGAACAAGAAGTGAGTCAGGGCAAAGGAGAAAATCATGATGCATAGCTGCCACCACCACCACCACCACCCTTCGTGGACCTGGCACAAATAATCCATAACCAGACTCTCATACTGGAGACACTGGCCAATGCTCTAGTGAACAGGCAGCCACGAGAGCAGACCTTCAATTACAAGCTGACAGCTTTTCTGAGGGCCAAGCCACCTACTTTTGCCGGATCCAGCAACCCCTTGGATGCAGATGATTGGCTCCGCGTGATCCAGAGGAAGCTCGAGCCGTTTGGGTGCTAGGATCGAGATAAAGTCCTCCTGGCAGCACATCAACTCACCGGGACTGCCTTAGCCTGGTGGGAAAATTACTGCGCTGCTGCCAGAGATGCTACCACCATCACCTGGAATGAATTCGTGAGGGAGTTCCGCCGTTATCACATCCCCTTGGCCACCATGAAGCGCAAGGCAGATGAATTCTGCGCACTTCAGCAGGGGAGTATGTCGGTGGAAGAGTATACCCACCAGTTTATGGAGCTGGCTCGCTATGCACCCGAAGAAGTGAACAACGACGAGAAAAAGCAGGATATGTTCAAAAAGGGACTAAACCCAGAACACAGGACCCTGCTCACCCCTCAGATCTATCCTGACTTCAACACCTTGATGAACAAGGCAATCCTTACAGAGAAGGCCAAGATTGATGAAAGAAAGGATAACAAGCGCAAGTTTCTGGAGAGCAAGTCACGCCAGCAGGATCGTTTCCAGAAGCCCAGAAGCTTCAGCTACAACACACCAAGGACCCAAGCCCCAATGCAGTACAGAACTCAGTCTCAAGTGACGGGACCACGGGCCCCTAACACCCAGCTCAGAAGCCAGAACACCATGAGGGCCCGCAGAGTAATGCAAGCCAGGTCACCACCAACAACAGCAACGTGAGGGCCTGTTTCAACTGCCGAGAGACAGGGCATTTCATCGCCGACTGCCCTTATGCCAAGAACAAGCCGGCTACTTCAGCTTTCTCCAACACAGTGAACGGACCCAAGCCAGTGCTGACCGGTGCCAACCGAGTGCCCCTCCGTGGCAACAGCAACAACAACAGCAACCAGCAGAGGCAACCCCAGCAGTATTTCGGACGGGCCCGCATCAACCACATCGACGCGCAGGAAGCCCAAGGAGCTCAGGGCGTAGTGCTCGGTGAGTACCTAGTCAGCTCAACCCTTGCAACAGTACTGTTTGATTCTGGAGCATCACACTCATTCATATCCTCGAGTTTTGTGGAGAAACATAAAATACCTACAGTACTACTAAAAACACCCCTATTAACCCGGACGCCTGGATGAGACATCTGGTGTCAATTGGGTTGTCTACGGGTGAGGATCAATTTAAGTGGGGTAGAGTTTCTAGCAGATCTAGTAGTACTTAAGTCAGAAGGGATAGATGTGATCCTTGGAATGGACTGGCTGAGCAAACACAATGGCCTCATAGGTTGTACGGATAAGGTAGTACATCTAACAAACCTAGAGGGAGTCCGAGTGACCTGTCATACCCGGGAAAGTGGAGCAAACCCGATGGTATTCAGTATGGAAACCAAGACCTTGGAAGAAGTCCCAGTAGTGAATGAGTACCCCGATGTCTTTCCCGAAGAACTTCCCGGTATGCCACCAGATAGGGACGTAGAATTTGTCATTGATCTTGTTCCTGGAACCGCCCCCATAGCCAAGAGACCTTATAGGATGGCAGCCTCCGAGTTGGCGGAGTTAAAGAAACAATTAGAGGAGTTACAATGGATTGGCTTCATCAGGCCAAGTTCGTCACCTTGGGGAGCCCCGGTTCTATTCGTCAAGAAGAAGGACGGAAGTATGAGGCTATGTGTAGATTACCGGGCACTAAACGAAGTCACTATCAAGAACAAGTACCCTCTCCCTAGGATCGATGATCTTTTTGACCAGTTAAAAGGAGCCAGGTACTTTTCCAAGATTGACCTGAGGTCCGGCTATTTTCAGCTCAAGATCAGGGAGAGCGACATTCCGAAAACAGCTTTTGTCACTCGGTATGGGCAGTTTGAGTTTACGGTGATGTCTTTTGGACTGACAAATGCACCTGCCTATTTCATGAACCTCATGAACAAAGTGTTTATGGACGAGTTAGATAAGTTTGTCGTAGTATTCATTGACGACATACTTATTTACTCGAAGAGTATTCAGGAGCACGAGCAGCACCTAAGGGTAGTTTTGGAAAAGCTAAGAATGCATAGGCTATACGCCAAGTTCAGCAAGTGTGAGTTCTGGCTGGAGAAAGTAGCCTTCCTTGGTCATATTTTGACCGCCGAAGGAGTAGCCGTGGACCCCGAAAAGGTCGAGGCAGTATCCAACTAGCAGCAACCAACCAATGTCAGTGAGATCAGGAGTTTCCTCGGATTAGCTGGGTACTATCGAAGATTCATTGAGGGATTTTCTAAGATAGCCCGGCCCATGACAGAGCTGCTCAAGAAAGAAAAGAAGTTCACCTGGACGGAGTCGTGTGAAAGGAGCTTCCAGGAGTTGAAGCAAAAATTGACGACAGCCCCAGTGCTAACCCTGCCGGATATTCATCGGGATTTTGTCATCTATTGTGTTGCGTCCCGACAAGGATTGGGTTGTGTGCTAATGCAAGATGGGAAAGTCGTTGCATATGCTTCCCGTCAGCTCAGGACCCATGAGCAAAACTACCCGACTCATGATTTGGAGCTTGCAGCCGTAGTACACGCACTTAAGATTTGGAGGCATTATTTGATTGGAAATAAGTGCGAAATCTTTACCGACCATAAAAGTCTGAAGTATATCTTCACCCAGCCAGACTTGAACTTGAGACAGAGAAGATGGCTGGAATTAGTCAAAGATTATAATTTGGAAATCCATTACCACCCGGGAAGGGCAAACGTAGTGGCCGACGCCCTTAGTCGGAAATCCTACGGGCTCAAGAATGACCATTTACGAGAGGAAATGGCACGACTAAATGTGCACATTGTCCCTCGGGGCTCCAGCCATGTGCTGAACGTCCAATCCACTCTAGAAGAAAGAATCAGGAAAGCCCAAAGATCGGACAAGGGACTAATGGAAATCCGGAGGCAAACCGGAGAAAATAAGGCACCGGACTTTAGAGTGGATAATAGGGGAACATTGTGGTATAAGGATAGAATCTGTGTGCCCCAGAAGGGAGATTTCAGGCAAATAATCATGGATGAAGCCCACAACTCGGCCTACTCCATTCACCCAGGATCTACCAAAATGTATATGGATTTAAGACATAAATATTGGTGGAACGGGATGAAGGCAGATATTGCACGATTTGTCGCCTGGTGCGATACTTGTCAAAGGATCAAAGCTGAACACCAAAAGCCAGCAGGATTGCTGCAACCCCTACCCATCCCGGATTGGAAATGGGATGAAATAGGGATGGATTTTGTAGTAGGCTTGCCCAGAACCCAGAAAGGACACGATTCCATATGGGTAATAGTGGACCGACTCACTAAATCAGCTCACTTCATACTCGTACGGACCTACTATGGCGGAGAGAAGCTAGCCAAACTCTATTTGGAAAATATAGTGAAATTGCATGGTGTGCCCAGTCGAATTGTTTCAGATAGAGGGACCCAGTTCACCTCAAGATTTTGGAAGAGTTTGCATAAAGCCATGGGCACCAAGCTAGACTTTAGTTCCGCTTATCACCCGCAGACTGATGGTCAGACAGAAAGGGTAAATCAGATTTTGGAAGATATGTTGAGAGCATGTGTCCTCACTTATGGCAAAGATTGGGAGCAGAGTTTACCCTATGCCGAGTTCTCATACAACAACGGGTATCAAGCAAGCTTGGGCATGTCGCCGTTCGAAGCTCTTTACGGAAGAAAATGCAGGACCCCTCTGATGTGGTTAGAAGTTGGAGAACGTGCCCTAGTCGGGCCCGCACTCATAAAAGAAGCAGAAGAAAGAGTAGCCGAGATTAGAGAGAAGCTGAAAGCAGCCCAGTCCCGACAGAAGAGCTATGCTGACAAGAAAAGACGGGAAATTTGTTTCAACCCAGGGGATTTCGTGTATCTCAAGGTATCACCCATTCGAGGAACCCGAAGATTTCAGGTACAAGAAAAATTGGCTCCTCAGTACATTGGACCATACCGAGTCCTGAAGAAAGTTGGAGCAGTAGCATACCGTTTGGAGTTACCAGAAGAAATGTCAGATATACATCCGGTATTCCACGTCTCGCAACTAAGAAGATGTTTGAGGGTACCCGAGGCAGAGCATGTGCCAGTAGAAATGATAGATCTACAGCCAGACCTACAATATCAAGAAGTACCGGTCAAGATTCTCGATACTGTCACCAGGAAGACCAGAAACTCCGAAGTACGAATATGTAGAGTTCAGTGGAGCAGACACGGAGTGGAAGAAGCTACCTGGGAACGCGAAGACGCTCTAAAGAAGGAGTTTCCTCACCTGTTTAGGAACCAGCCGAATCTCGAGGACGAGATTCATTTTAAGTGGGGTAGGTTTGTAACATCCCGAAAACTCACCAAAGTAAATCGTGCGCTAAAATTGTTTTTCGTCGTTGAGCTCGACCCCTCCTAAAACCCTGAACCCTAGCCTCAGAATTTCTTCTGAACAACCCGACACCCAAATTCAATCCACGTCCCATCTTTCCCCATCCAACGCGACGCGTCGCAACCGGCCGCCGCGAATCTCGCCCCCTCTTTTTCCCTCTCTCCTTTTTCCTCCATCCCCTCCTGGCCGCGTGCCCCACCTCCCGTGGCCCGCGCGCGTGACGACGCCACGCGTGGCCGACCGCGGCCGCAGTCGCCGCTGGCGCGCACCGCCCCCCCCTCCTTTTTCTCTTCCCTCCCATTTTTTTTCTTTTCTTTTCCTCTATTTCATTTTCCTCTTTTCTCTTTTCTTTTTCTCCTTCCTTCTCTTTTCCCTCTCTCTTCTTCCTCCCCGAGCGCGCACGGCCCGGCCGGCCCTTTGCTCCCGCGCGCGCCTCCTGCCCCGCTCGCGCACCACCGCTCCCGGCCGTGCGCCGCGCCGCGCCAAGCCGCCCTGAGCCACGCCCCGACGCCCCTAGCTCTCCTGCCCTGCATTCACGCCCCTCACGCACGCGCACGCACGCGTGCCCCGCATCGCGGCACACCGAACCGTGCCACCTCAACGCCGGTCCGCGCGCGCCGTCCACCGCCTAAACCCGCTTGCACATGCACTGCGTGCCCGCACCCCCCCCCCCCCCCGCCGTTGCCACCTCCGCGTGGCCGTGCTGCACGCCGAGCCGCAGCGACGCGAGCACCGCCGAGCCATGTGCGCCGCCCGCCGCGACACCGCTCGCCGACGCCGCAGCTCACGCCGCCTTGACGCACGCGTGCGCACGCGCACCGCGTGACCGCAACGCGCGCTGACCCCGCTCGCCCTGATTCCAGGCCCGCCCGCGCGCACGCATCCCGCCCCCGCCTGTGCCCTGCCGGAGCACTGCACGCGCGGCCCTGTGCGCGGCCCCAGCCAACGCCGCGCCGCCCGTCGTCCCGAACAGCACCCCGCCCCGGAACGCCGCCTCGGCGCGAGAGCCGCCCCGCGACGGCCGCTAGCGGCCGGGACGCCATTAATGGCCGCCCGCGGACCTCGCTGAGCCGGCCACCCACCTCCACCGCTCCACCGACCTGCGCGAGCTATAAAAGGCCCCCCCCCGGCGTCGCCATCGCCCCACAACACCGTCCTCCACCACCAGCGCCCTTCCTTGCTCCCCTAGCGCCGCCGCCACCACTTTCCCCAACCGCCGCCACCCTCTCTCGCCGAGCCGCCTTTGCGCGCCACCCTAGCTCAAGGTGAGGCCGGGGATCGGTCCCCCGTACCCCCCTCTCCCTTTTCCCCCGGTCCACGGCCACCCCCGGAGCCCGGAGCGGCCGGATTGGCCGCCGCCGGCGAACCGGCGCCCTCCCCTGTTCTGCGATGGGAGGAAGGGGATGAGTGGCCGTTTTACCTTTAGGCCCCCCCTCTCCTCCCATTTTAGTAAAGAAACCCCTTCCCCTTTTTGCCATATTACAAAAAGAACCCTGCCCTTTGTTCTAATTTCAAGTGAACCCTTCCACATAAAAACATAATTCTAAGTATACCCTTGACCCCTCCAGTTTAGTCCAAAGGTTTCTAGAAATTACAATTAGGCCCCTACCTTCTCAAGAAATAATTACCACTAGGTCCCTGATTCCTGATCTAGCCCCTGAACCCTTACAAAACCTATCATTTCATGCGCCAAAACAACTTCGATCGACCCCAAACTTTACCATGCCATTTCTAATATAATTTTGGGCCGTACCTTTAGCAAACCACTCAAAGATGTTACTTCTAGCTCCATATTTTATGTGTTCCCGATCCGAGCTCAACGATAAACTTCTATTTTCTGTGTTTTGATTGGATGCTTGTTTGTGTGCGCTGTAGACCACGGAGTGAACGAAGGAGAGCCCGTCAACGAGCAGTACTGTGAGCAGGAGAATGAGGACCCATTCCGCGACCCGAGCCCGAAGGACAGGACCTCCCCGAAGGCTTCGAAGACGGCAAGTTTAATCCCATCCTTTGATGCATGTTTCTGTCCTAGTTTTTATAAACACAACCCAATGGCCTGCTTTATAAAACTGCATATGTTTTGCTTGCATGAAAACACGGTTGGATAGCCACCCCTTGATTTGTGATGACCATTCCTTGACTACCTAGATTAATGTCTGATTTTACTTGGACGTTAATCGATATTAGAACGCTTAGGACTTTACTCATAATATGATTTATTTTATAAAGAAAATGTGTGTGTGTGGGAAGGGATAAAATGTGGATTTTTGAAAGATGAGTATGGACGGGATGGGCGGCATTTCTGTGTGAATTGCCGATTGGTGTGCTTGTGCCTGTGTGGCAGGGCAAGGAAGGGAGATATCCATCTTGTCGTGTTTAAGGACCGAGTTGGTGTGTCATCTCACCTAACTCCACTATCGTGCAAACCACTCGACCGTTGAATGGGCAACAGCGTAGCATAAATCCCACTAGTTGGTGTGATAGCCATTAGGAGGGCTGAGAGCAACGGGTGACCAAGGAGCAGGGATATGCTCAGTGTGACTTATACCCCGGTTATACCTCCGAGTTAGGTCGATGACCCCTTGGTGAATCCCGTGATGGCTAGTCAGGCTTAGCTAAGGTGGGTAATGGCTATGTTGGGATCTACACCGACACGACGGTGTTCGAGTTGTGGTATCCTACTTGTGGGTAAAGTTGCACACCTCTGCAGAGTTAAAAGCTATTCGAATAGCCGTGCCCACGGTATTGGGCGAGTTACGGTGTGGTCACATAACTAGTGTTTCTTGGGATGGGCTGGTGTGAGTTGTTTTGGATTTGTGTCCGGCAGTTGTGCCGTGTGCTACGACGGACGGGGAGTCCAGTAGCAGTTTAAAACTTGAACTCCGTGTTACTACAAAAACTGATTTCAAAAAGGTTTTCTGTTAAATAGACCCCTGCATAAAATATCGTTTTTCTGCAAATTAAACCGCAACCTTATCCTTGATTTACCCATGCATGTTATTCTGATATAATCCCCTCCGTGGGTGTGGTTGGACTTGCTGAGTACGTTTGTACTCACCCCATTCTTACTTTTTACAGAAGAAGATCCAGACTTCATACCAGACGACGCCGAGTAGGGTTATCGTTCTGCACCCAACCTTGCCTGTGGAACCGGCCCTGTACGAGATGCCTCCGCTGTCGCAATACTCTGAGCCCGTGCTAGACCCCTTGTGGTTTGCAGTCTGGTGTTATGTTGTAGCTTGGTTAATTATTATCATTATCTGTATCGAGTGTCCTCCAAGGTTTGTACGATTTTGAACCATCTGATGTAATAAATGTGGCATCAGCCTCCTGGGACTGGTGTTTTGTATCACATTTAAGTTCCCTCTTATGAGGGGACGCTTCAAATGCCCATGGGGTAAGATGGAGTATTGTAAGACAAATGTCTGAAACTTCGAGATGGAGCAGTTCTTGATTTTGGTTTATGTAGGTCTCGATGTTTGGCATTGCTCTCTAATGAACATACCCTGACTGAATTTATCTTTCTCCTCATGGTTCCTCCATTGCTTATCCTTTCCAAGTTCCAACCTATAGATGTCCATTTGGGCCGCCCAGCCCGACCCTGGCCCGAGCTTGGCATGGCCTAGCCTGGCACTACTTTCCGGTCGTGCTGTGTCGTACCGGCCCATGGGCTGCACCGACAGCCCAAGCCCGGGCTCCTGGGCCGAAATCGTGCCGGGTCAACCCAAAATAGCCCGGCCCTATGCACGCACACGGGCGGCTCGAAGCCTGCACCAGTCGCCGGTTGGAGCCATGAAGGCCGCAGCAGCTCTGGTCCCAGCCACGCCGGCAAATGGAGGAAAGGAGGGGGTGCGGCACCGACGGTGGAGAGGAGGGGGTGCGCAGGCGGCTACGCCGGCCTGCGACCTCCGAGCATAGGGTAGCGCGGCAGGGCTGGCAGATGGGAGCGGTGCACCGGACAAAGAAGACGAGGGCGGAAGGGGACAAGGGAGCGGTGGCAGAGGGGAGAACCGAGTGGCGGCCCACCAACCATTGCATCTGCCTAGGGTGGGGGGGAGGCCTGCCAAAGAGGAGGGATACATTCATTCTGGGCCTTGGCTACACACGGTGCAAGATATTTCAACCTGAGTTATTCCTGAATATTAGCTGTGCACTGCGCAACATCGTATGGTCGATTTTCGTACCGAAGAGGCGAATACTTGATATGAAATATAAGATTCTTTAAACCTGCTAGACCTAGGCAGCTGCTATTTGGACTCGTGGTCAACAGTGAGCTTGAAATAATTGAACCAAAGACTGCGTCAAACTCATGTCAGGTCTATGCACAGAAACAAAACCCATCCTTCCTTGACCTTGTTCCCCTCATAAATGTACAACATGGCCGACATAACCGAAAACGAACCAGTGGATCAAGCTGGTAACGGTTCGGGTTGCGGTTTGATTTTGTTATTTGGGCTCATTTGGTTTAGTGTTAAATGGGCTGAGGCATCTATTGATTTGGTTAGGTTTGGTTTTTCTTACACAATGGGTTGGTTTGGTATGGTTTGAGATTTTGCTTTCAAGTTCATTTGTTGGCTCAGAGTGATAGTTCTAGCCAATTAGTGTAGCTGGACAGACTTGCAGCGCGCATAGGCAAATCTGAACATTGGCTGCAGGCTTGCATCGTGCACAAATGGAGCTAGTTGGTGGAGTTAGCTCGTTGCATGATGCATTTGGTCTGGTTTAGTTTAGTTTTGAAAGATGATGGTTTGGAATGGTGTGGTGTGGGATAATATATATCAGTAAAATGGTTTGGTGCAGTTATGGTCCAGTTCTCAGCCCATTAGCACAGTGACCAGTGGACAAGTTATGTCCAAGGAGACGAAAACTCTGCCTCCCTAGTCGTCCCGCAGCGAACTGAGGGCATCCGCAGTGGTTAGAGATATTTTACTCTCTATAACTTGTCCATCTCATCTATAGACAATATTTGTAGACTAGTCATCCAATAGAGTGTCTATAGCATTTACAGCTGCACTTGATCAACCCTGCGTGTCAGAGATTTTTTCCCACCTCCCCCTCCCTCTCCTCCCCTGTTCCCCATCTCACACGCCGGCGGCCGCCGCACCCCGCCTGGCCGGCCGCCCCTCGCCCCTCGCCGACCGCCGCATCCCGGCTCCAGTCGCGCCCTCGCGACCTGCCCCCGGCAACGTCGGCGCCTACCTTCCTCCCCCGCGCCGGCGGCCCGGATGCAGGCACCGCGCCAAGGTGTCGCCGGCTGCTCGCCCCTGCTCCTCTCTTCCCAACTCTTCCCTTCCCTGATGTCCCATGGTGTCGCCGGCTGCTCGCCCCTGTTCTTGCCTCCTCCCTCGCCGGCCACGGCGGCACCGCCCTCGCAGGCTCTGACCCGCCTCCGGGCGAGGCCGAGGCAGCCGCATCCCCGCTCCCGGCCACGGCAGTGCCGCTGGGTGGGTCGCGTCGGCACGCTGGCCTCTCCCCACGCTGGCAGCGGCGGCCCACCCTTCCTCCCGCGCGGGCCTCGCAGCGCGGCCTCGCCCCACACCGGCGACTCGAAGAGGAGCTCAGTGGCGGTGAGTTCTTGGTACGCAATGGGCGATGGCGGGGCTAGTGTTGGCCGGCGACGGGGACGCCATCGGCGGCGGCTCGATTCGCTGCTCTCCTTCATCGCTTTGCAGGGGCCGCAGGCTCGCAGCGACATTCGAGAGGTGGTGGGGCCTGCATAGCATCGGGGCACGTGATATCGGCTCTCGCCAGCCCTGGCGGCAATCTACTCTCTCTTCGTTCCTCTCTCCTACGTGGACTGCTTATCGAGAGCTTATAGGCCCCATTGCGGGTGCCCTGAGCTATGGTAGGAACTGTACGTGCTTTTGGGTGTTGCATCAAGTGATCACCGAGATGTAGGAAATTTAATTAACTTTACTCAGTTCTGAAGCTTCTTTCTTTCAAGATTGAATCAAATTTAGATTATATTTAACATAAATTCCATTGTTATAGATTTGAAAAAGGTATTAATTGTCATTATGAGATAAATGGCTACTTCCATTAGTTCTGAGTAACCAACATCTGAACAAGGAAATTAAAGCTCGTTTGGTTTGATGAAGTCAATGGGTCAAACCAATCATCATTTCGTCACACACAAGCACTGGTGTTACTGTAGTAACTGGAAACAGTCTAGTTGTACCAAAATTCATGAAGAAGGAAACTTTGCTTGGTTTGATGAAGTCAATGGGTCGATCAGTCATCACTTCAAGCACTTGTGTAGTAATTTAGTTGTACCAAACTTCATGCGACAACCCACAAGACGAAGCACTCAATTCCATGTTAATTATCAGTCTATAAATTAAATCTGCACTTATTAGCACGTCAAAGATAGTAGGGCCAAGACCAATTGCCAATTGGCATTATTGTAACTTGTACAATGCCCAACAACGCACGTACGCACACAGGTGGTCAGGAACATGTTCGCGTACCAAAATCACGCGACGTTTCATTCCAATCGCACGACATGCCGACACTGCCGAAACCTCGGCCGACGCTCGGTTGCCCACTGCCCGAGGTCTGCAGACCGCCGGAATCTTGCCATGGCGCCATCAACGACAGGCAAGCCATGGGCTGCAAACGGGGGCAAACATCACGGCCAACCCTCCTACTTCTGATATTTTGTTTCTCCAACTGAAACCAATATAATTAAGCAAGCCCTATTTCCCTAAGCCATATTTTTGTTTCTCTAAATTATTTTCAAGTTTATTTCATATGTCAAACATCATAGGATTTGTTTGATGAAATGAGGCCAAATCCTTGCACTTCTAAAGCAAAACCTCAAAGAAAGATACTTTTTTCTTACTACCTGAAGGCATATGAGGAAAGACAAGGTGTTAATGACACCTTTTTCTTCCTATTCACTTCTGTGTATTGCCTGTGCATAATTAACTATTATAGTCATAGCTAGCCATTGTATGATTTTCTTGACAACGAATAATTTGGACAAATTGCCAAATTCTTGAACCTACGAATGTTTATCTTGCCCCCCTTTAGTTTTCTCTCCAATTCCACAACTGTGTCGACCCATGCATTTATTTTGTTTAGTCTGAACGTTCAAATGCAACGCTCCACAACATTCTTGTTTTTTTTTTTTTGAAAAGATGGCAAGACAGTTGTTGTGTTAAATTAACAGAAAGGAAAAGGTAAACAAAAGTAACAGCGATGGAGAGATCTAAAGCTACACATAGAACCAGAATCAATAACCTGAGGGGAGGAGGACAAGTTACACAACAGTACAAGCAACCAAAGAAAAGGAAAGGCATCACCTAAACGCAAAAGAAGAAAATTGGACTCTACATGGAAGAAAATATGTTGGTTAATCACAAGTCACAAGTAATTGTTTTGAGCACTTTTACATTATCTTATGCGAGGCTACACTAGTATTAAAAAAGAACAAGTATATATAAAAATATCCGATGATTAATATTCATATTTTGTATGGGTAGCATTGAATAAGTATAGAAAATATCAAGGTATCATGGAAAAAAGCACAAATGTCTCATATTTTTTTAAACTAGTACAAAGTCTAAAATATCATTTCATTTGGAACCTTACTTCTAATAATAGATGGTTAGATTATTCTCTAGGCTGTATATACATACCACCAAAGAGTAATATCTAATTAATGAAATGGACTCTTTTCGTGGCAAAAGCAAAAAAAAATCTGAAATGGTCTAGTTCTACCAAAATTGATGTGACGAGAGCAAAGACAAACCACAGTCGATTCTGGAAAACTTCATTTCTGGTAGCAAGCAAACTTATAATTTTCCAAGTGGTCCATGCATTTACTTTCAGCCTGGTCGTTGGCAAACAACTTCCATGGCAGCAATAGCAGTGACTTCTCCACACAGGTCGTCGCTACTTAAGGTGCATATGCATCAGTGATGGAAGCCTTACGGCCTTACCTTAATGCTAGACAGAAGCCATATGATTCTCATCGCCCTGCAGCTCGTCCTTGGCTTCGCGCCTATGGCCGTTGCCGCCCAACCCTGGCAGATCTGCGGCACAAGCAACTACACGGCCAACAGCTTGTATCAATTCAACCCCGATAGCCTGTCATCGGGCCTCTTTGTTGAAGGTGGCGAGTCCAGTGGTTTATTCGCCAAAGGCTCCACCGGCGCCGCACCGGACACTGTCTACGCCGTCGCGCTCTGCCGTGGCGATATGAACACCTCCGACTGCAGAGACTGTGTCGATGCCGCCTTTTAAGGGTGCAAAACAGCTGTGCGGGCTCAGCAAGGATGCAACCATCTTCTACGACAAGTGCCACCTCCGCTTCTCTAACAAGGACATCCTCAACATGGATTCCGCCAACCGTGTCAACACTTCGGCCGTTGTCGATGGTGCGCTCGTCCTGATGAACATGAGCTCGGAACCCATGTTACCTGGCTGGGATCCCAATCGCCAGGCTACAAACATCACCAAGTTCTTCGAGACTGTGCTGAACAATATGGCAGGGAATTTTCTCTCACCACCCAGGCACTACGCCACAATCCGTATGGACATGGATGGTGTTCCGTTCTACTTCTTGGCGCAGTGCGCGCCAGACCTGATAGAAGATATCTGCTATGGCTGCCTGAATAATTTCAGTGACCGGGCGGCCGTGAGCTTCGCTGGGCGGCTGTCACACCCGGTTTTAAGGACAAAATTGAATGCATAACTATATGTATGCCAGGATCAAATTTTATACATATAGAGACATTATAAGTAAATAATCAGTAACAGTATCACGTAAAAGAGAAAATAAAATAATTAAAAGACTATCAGAGTTATACAGCTTATCCTGGAAACGATGGCTTCAAACTTCACAGGCAATCGACTAGGGGTTGCATATGCCTAGAACTCAGCATCATCTTCAAAATACTTCTCACACCTTCTCCTTCTGAGCAGCAGTAAGTAAAGGTGAGTACACTTATGGTTGGTACTCAGCAAGGCCACAAGAAATAACCAGAAAGTGATTTAAATCCATCTTTAAGTTTATTAATCATGTGAGGGTCCAAGCCGCTCCTGACCGTGAGCACGACTGATATATCAGTTTTACACTCTGCAGAGGTTGTACACTTTCAACACAATTCGCGTAAAAGTTCCGAAGAACTTTGAACCCAACCACGCAATGTGCTAGCTAGGCACAATACCACACTTCCGTGGTGTGATTGCATAGGGGCGCTACGAGGCCTTTCCGAAGAATCCTTATATGTATGTGTTGGTCCCTGCCTTTGCGGTTCCTCAGAAGACACAGCTTCCTTCACCCGCTCCACAACACAAACTCATAACCACCAAGCTGAACAACCCCAACACAACATATAGTTCATCTAATTACTTAGCCAAGACCAGAGCCATATAGTATTGTGGTTGTACGGTTTTCTTGGGTGGTTCTCCATGTTCCAATTAAATCAAGTACTCTTGTAAATAAAGCATAGATAGAAGTATGGTTAGGGTCACTTGCCTTTCTCCAACAAAAAGCTACTCTTACTGCTCTTCAGCTTTTGCTCACTTGGAACTCTTGATCTTCAATCTTCAAACAGCGATCCTTCTACTCGGAGCAATCAACGAGCAACCATACAAAGCAAACAAAAAATACAACTAAGAACATTACACCATAACAAAAGAAAGGCTTTAAAAGAACATACTAAAGGATAGGGCTCGCTACTACGGTTACGAGAGCGCAAAAAACACGGAAAACAGAACTAAAATGACGATTCTATAGACTAAACGGTGCTTCAGGGATCTAGTCGCGATTAACTAAAGGGTTATGGTCTAACAGAAAAGATTTGTGAGACACAACAAAGTGTGGTCACAGAGTATAACAAGGTGATAAAGCTATTGCACACGTCACAAGGATCACGTGAGCGCGAGAATCGATGAAAACGGAGTTAAAACGTGAAAGATATGACTAAAACAAGTTTCTAAGGACTTGTTTGTGATAGATTTAAACTTCCAGGGGCTAGCTCTAAAGAAACTAGGGACTAAAACAAGATTAAACCTAAACTACAGGGGCTAGCTTGCAAAACAACTCACTAAGGATGGCGGGTCCTATTTTTGAGAAGCTCAGGGGTTAAACCATAAAAGAAAGGACTGGTTTGTAAATTCTTTTCACCTAGCATGGACCGCGGGTTGATTTGCATGAAACCGAGGGTCTCTTTTGTAAAAGTTCCCCAGTTGACCGGTATAAGGCTTGTTTGACTCGGGTTAGATCTTATACGGTCCGTCGGATCGCGATCTAACGGCCACGATGGGTTGGTGCGGCTGGCGGCGGCGCAAGCGACCGGCGGCGAGCTAGGGGCGGCGGCGCCTCGTCGGCGTAGACCAAATTTGGTCCTTCGGTGCTCGATTCGAGCGCGGTTTGCACTAGGGGAAAGCGCGCGGAGCAGGCAACTCATCTAGGGCAGTGGCGCAGAGCTAGAGCGTGCGGAGTGGAGCTCGCGGCGGCGCATGGCGGATGGCGGCGACGGCGAACAAGACCGAGCGGAGCAGAGTGAGAGAGAGGGAGAGAAGGAGCCTGTGGGATCCACAACCTTGGCGCGAAGCTCTCGGACGGCTTGGGGACGGCGGCAATCACGCAAAATGGCGGCGCGGTGGCAGGCTCCGAGCTCAAGCTCGTCAATGGCGACGGCTAGGGTTTGCGCGAACTGGGCGGCAGCTACGGCTCGAGTTGGGGTTCCAGGGGTGCGCGAGGATCACTTTTATAGGCCGGGGCTGGGGCCTTGGCGTGTGAGCCAAGAGAGGGCGCGGCGGTGCACGCGTGGCCGGGTCGGACTCCACCGGGAGTCCGGCTCGGGCACGGGAGGTAAGGGGCGACCCCGACAGGCGGGCCCCGCCTGTCGGTGGGCTGAGGGAGGGGAAGGCCGGGACGGGCTGGGCCTGAGGAAAAGAAATGGTAACGGGCCGGCGATGGGGTTTTGGGCCGCGGGAAAGAAAAGGAAAAGGGGAATGAGGAAAGGGAGTTGGGCCAGTTTGGGCTGAAAAAGGTTTAGGTAGAAAGAAAGGGTTTTCCATTTTTGAAAATAACTCGAACACATTCAATTCAAATTTAAATTCAAGAGAATTTAAACTCGAGTTGAACAATAAGCAATAAAACAATGCATTGCGGCATGAACGCAACACAGAAGAACAACCTTATTTAATTTTGGAAAACAACCATTATACATTTTCTTCTGTATTAAATTCCCTGTGAAGAAAAGTAAATATTGAGAAAATTTTAAAACTATGAGAAAATTTTTTATTTATTTTTTTAATTTCTATCACAGCCTGAAATCCAAAAATTTCAGGGTGTGACAGAACTACCCCCTTAAACGGAATCTCGTCCCGAGATTCACAAGGCTAGCATGAGATAAAGGTTTAGGTGGGTAGTATGCAACACATATTAACTTTCTTTTCAGTCATTCGTCCTTACAATGTATGCTTCTTAATTCCCGGTAACTCACACAAAACACTTCATGGACACTCGATCTAATTCCACCTTTAACTATCAATTCTCTCCTCAGCTTCATTGGTCCATTTGTTGAATACTTCACTCGTGCCTTAATAAAGAATAGAGATGGATTGCTTCTCTCTAACTTGGGTGTCTTGTATCACCTCTCAAGTCTTCATGTACTTCTGTCATGGAGTTAATTATCATTTTCTTTTTCACACCAACTGGCAAGGTGTCCATCTTCTCCACACTTGAGGCAGTATAATTCAAGGTCACGGGATCTAGTCATCTTACGCTTTGTTGGACATCCATTGGCATAGTGCCCTTCTTTACTACATACAGAACACATTCTTTTAGCATACCCATCCTGGCTTCCTCGCTTTGTGGAACATCTGTTGGCATAGTGGCCCTTTTCACCACATTTAAAAGCAAACTACTCTTTTAACACGTCCATCCCGTCTTTCTTTATGTTCTACCTCCACTCTTTGTGGAATAGCTTGTGCGGCAGGATTCTTCTTGATAGAGTTGTTATATGGAGGTTGAACCACTTCAGGCTATAGTTGGTTGGAACTGGGTTGAATACTTCTGTCCGTAAAGGGTTGTGGTAACTCCATCTTCTCTTGGCTTGCGCCACTAAATTGTTTCTTGGACTGCTTGCTTCTTTTAGGCTGAAATTCTTTGAAAGAGATACTCCAATCCTCGAGGTTTATAGTCTGATTACTATCTCTATCTTGGACGACTTCTTCTAGGACTGGATCCTGGGCAGATAACTTTCTGCTGATCTCTGAATGGTAACGTCGTCTTGCTTCTGCTGTCATTAAGCTATCTTCTTGGAGACATAGACGACCATAATGCTCGCAACACTGACATGTTCCTAGAGTCTTATTAACCTCATGTTGTTCCTCTATCAGTGGCTTTGGTGCTTCATAGTTCCTCTTATGCTTTTCATTGTTCCATACTTCAGCAACTTGCCTCTTTACTGGTCCGGTGGGGATCTTTGCTTTGGTCAACTCCATGCTATGAGGTGATGCTATATTAGGCTGCAAACTTCCTTGTAAGACACAAGCTTGCATAGCTAATAACTTCTCTTTATCAAACGCTGGCAGACCGGTTGGGACTTGATTATCACTGCTAACAGAGTTGTCATTCCTAGGAAATGAGGCTTGCTCTGTGACATGCTGTTGGATATTGACCCTGATTGAAACCATTGCTTGTACTCCCGGAGTTTGTGCTGGAATGTTGAGATCTTCATTCTCCTTTCTGCTGGGACTCACCATCTGGTTGGGTGGTAGGGATAAGGTCAGTAGAGAGAATAAAGGATAAAGGAAGATTGAATTAACAAGGCAGAGTCCATGATATCCTTTTCACCAGCTCTTGGTGGTCACAACCTAAATAAATAAAGATGGAGGGGAGAAAGACATGAGGGTATCAGCAAGGAGAAGAGAACATTCTTGTCTTCAGTTTCTTTCATTTGTCGATCATTGTAGACTCTGGGAGGTTTCTACTATTGCTGCCAGTGTTGCCATAAACTTTCTTCTTGACATCCAAAGGATTAGGTAGAAAGACAGAGGATAACAAGGAGGGAGAGGTATAAAAGAAGAACCCATCTAGGCAACTGATGTCATTGTAGGTAGAAGACCCACAACACACCAACAATCATTACAAAGAAGCGAAACAGACATGGTCATAAAGCCAAGTATCATCATGCAAACACCGAATTCCACCAGTCAACATGGTCAAAGAACGATGCTAAACGTTGTTAATAGAGTTAGAAGGGGTATTTCTAAGCATAGTTATATCTTCCAGCTTCATTGTTGATGACACATGCCTCCTTCATCTTGTCTAGCGTTGACTTCACCATCGTGATTGCAGTAGTAGTGATAGTGTCACCATGTGGCTCAAGCTTGATTCTTTGGTAGTGCTTTGAATTCTCCATCCAACATGAGCAGGAATGTGAGCAGGTGGTATTATTTTCAATTCAACTTGACTCCTCATGATGAACTAGCAGCTCCATTCTTCAGATGACTTGGATCTCAGATGACTTGGACATGCATTAGGATACGTGGCGCGATTCATCTAAGTATTTTTGAATCAGAAGAGGTACTTTGGAATCAGAAATTAAGGGATGAATCCAGAGCGGTATTTATTTGGAAAGAAAGGAGAGGCACTAAGCACATTGTGAATAAAGTAAAGGAAAGATAGATCCATAAAGGTAAGTTAAAAAGAATTTCAAGGAGCCATTTCACCAGCATATCAAAAATAGGTGAGTTGGATGAAATTGGAAAATCATACATCAAGGGGGAGGTATGATCAAAATCAAGAAGTGATATAGGAAAATAAATAAATAGACAAGGATTGAAGATCTAACATTTGTAAAATAATGAAGTGCAAATGAAAAGAGAGTCAGGTGAGGAAGGTGAGTTATCAATGCTGACTGAGGGAAGAAAATAGTTAAGGAGAGAGAATATTCAATGGAGGGGGTCAAAGAATAAGCAGGAATAGATTTTATATCAAAAGAAACCTTAGAACACGGCCATTGCTATCTAGGTTTACGTCCTACAGTCGATACAGCTCTGATACCACTTCTGTCACACCCGGTTTTAAGGACAAAACCGAATGCATAACTATATGTATGCCAGGATCAAGTTTCATACATATAGAGATAATATAAGTGAATAATCAGTAACAGTATCACGTAAAAGAGAAAATAAAACAATTAAAAGACTATCAGAGTTATACAACTTATCCTGGAAATGATGGCTTCAAACTTCACAGGCAATCGACTGGGGGTTGCGTATGCCTAGAACTCAGCATCATCTTCAAAATACTTCTCACACCTTCTCCTTCTGAGCAGCAGTAAGTAAGAGTGAGTACACTTATGGTTGGTACTCAGCAAGGCCACAAGAAATAAACAGAAAGTGATTTAAATCCATCTTTAAGTTTATTAATCATGTGAGGGTCCAAGCCGCTCCTGACCGTGAGCACATCTGATATATCAGTTTTACACCCTGCAGAGGTTGTACACTTTCACCACAATTCGCGTAAAAGTTCCAAAGAACTTTGAACCCAACCACGCAATGTGCTAGCTAGGCACAATACTACACTTTCGAGGTGTGATTGCACAGGGACGCCACGAGGCCTTTCCGAAGAATCCCTATATGTATGTGTTGGTCCCTGCCTTTGCGGTCGCTCAGAAGACACAGCTTCCTTCACCCGCTCCACAACACAAACTCATAACCACCAAGCTGAACAACCCCAACACAACATATAGTTGATCTAATTACTTAGCTGAGACCAGAGCCATATAGTATTGTGGTTGTACGGTTTTCTTGGGTGGTTCTCCATGTTCCAATTAAATCAAGTACTCAATAAAGCATAGATAGAAGTATGGTTAGGGTCACTTGCCTTTCTCCAACGAAAATCTACTCTTACTGCTCTTCAGCTTTTGCTCACTTGGAACTCTTGATCTTCAATCTTCAAACAGCGATCCTTCTACTCGGAGCAATCAACGAGCAACCATACAAAGCAAACAAAAAGATGCAACTAAGAACATTACACCATAACAAAAGAATGGCTTTAAAAGAACGTACTAAAGGATAGGGCTCGCTACTACAGTTATGAGAGCGCAAAAAACGCAGAAAACAGAACTAAAACGGCAATTCTATAGACTAAACGGTGCTTCAGGGATCTAGTTGTGATTAACTAAAGGGTTAAGGTCTAACAGAAAAGATTTGTGAGACACAACAAACTGTGGTCACAGAGTATAACAAGGTGATAAAACTATTGCACACGTGTAGCGAAAATGGTCTCTCATGCCATATTTCAATATAATGTTTTGGCAATTGATGACACACAACACTTGGACTAATATGATTGTTAAGATGACCATTTGTAACACCCTAATTTAAATTCCAGCATTTATCAATAAATTTAATTGGCTTTATTTAATTTTCTAAGGTTTATTGTGTTAGACTTGCATTCAATCTAAATTTTTGTTCCTTAAATAATTAAAATTCATCATAGTTTAATTTTGTGTTGCATTCATGCTGGTGCATACTTTTATTTGATTGTGGTTTGAATTCAAACTTTGTTTGAATTAGAATTAGAAATAGAAAAGGAACCCAAAACAAAACCCAAACCCATCTCAAAACAGCCCCAAACCAGCCGGCCCATCTCCATCTCCTTCTTTCCCTTCAGCCCAAAAACCCAGCAAACCCCTCAGCCCAGTCAGGCCCAGCCGGCTCAACCCGCTCGGCCCACTTCCTCCACACACACGCGCCCCGGCCTGCTCCGCTTCGGCCCGCATCGCGCAATGCGCTCAGCCCGCTCCCGCTCGCCCAACCCCGCCTTCGCTGACCGCCCGGGCCCACCTGACAGTTCTTTCTCCCTCGCAGAGCAACACCCCGCCCGTCAAGCCGAGATTTCCGGTGAGCCTTCCATCCGGGGCACGCCTCCCCAGGATCACCGGGGATGCTCTATAAACGGCGCCCGCACCCTGTAATCCTAGCCTCCATCCGCAGCCGCCTCGACGCAAACCCTAGCCGCCGCCGCGCTACAACTTGCTCCGCCCGGAGCAGAGCCCGCGCCGCCGCGGCCACGCCCCTCCGCCACGCCGGAGCCCCGGCCGAGCCGCACGCCGGCTCCGCCTCGACCTCAGGATCCTCTTCGGGCTCCTTGGCCCCGGACCGAGTCGCGCCTACGCCGGGATTCCGCCAGGGACACGTCACCGGTGAGAAGCTCCGCCGCCGGAATTACTCGCTGCCAGTGGTCCTCGGCCCTTCCTAACCCCTTGCTTGGCTTCGCAGTGCCATCACTCGTCGATCCGTGCGACCCAGGAGGCCCGGAGCTGCGCCTCATCGACCTCTCCCCGAAACCAGCGCCGACCCGCCGCCGTTTCACGCCATCGACCTCCCCTGCGCCACGCTCCCTACCGCTCAGAGCCTCGGTGAGCATGCTTTTGCTTCCCTGTTTCTTTTGCACTAGCGATTAGAACCTGTAGCGCACCCTAGGTGCCCTGGCCACGCTTGCCGGCGCTTCTCCACCGCCGCCGAACCGCCCGTGTCGGCGGGAGTCCCCTTCCCAGCCCTGCAGCGCCTCTTTAAGTGCCCCAGTGGTTTACGCATGAGGCGTACTGCCTCCCAGGCCAAACCGCATGCCAAATCTAGCCCCAAAACGTCGGATCCGACGAACTCCGGCGAGCCCTATGCGGCGCCGCCGCGGAACAGGGCAGGCCGGCGCGTTCCGCCGCCGCCCCACACCCAAACCCTCTTGAACCGTCCGATCCGAAGTAAGCGGCCGCGATTAGATCAAGGGTACTTTAGATCTAGGCCGCCAGATCTAAATCCTGCGGCTAGAAATCGAAGATACCGGTTCGGCCGATCTTTTTGCATAAGAGACCCCCACCTTCCTTGAAATCAACCCGCGCTCCATCGGTATAGAAAAATATTTACGCAGAGGCCCTATTTTTAGCGCTTAGCACCCTGAGTTTCTTTAAAATAGAACCCGCTGTCCTGGCTAGGCCTTTTTGCACGTCAGACCCTAAAACTTTCTAGTTTTTACGTTTTAGCCCTCGGTTTTTGCAGAAAAGTCCCTGGAACCCTGTTTTTCTTTATATCCACGCGATCGTTGTAACGCGTAGAATAGTTTTAGACTAGTTTAGTGTGCTGTTTTTCTGTATTGATGTACTGTTCTTTAGCTTTTGTTAGAGTTTGCTTGTATGCTTATTATTGTGCATTGTTTTGGCCATGTGTTCGTGAGTAGACGTTGATCCATCTAAGGAGCCCCAGTACTAGTACCCGGAGCAGCCGTCTTTCGAGCACTTTGAGCAGCAGCAGGAGCAGTACGAGGAAGGCAAGTATAACATGAACAACCCATCACTTTTAAATACATTTTCATACTGCATTTTAATACTGTATGCCTATAAGGACTTTCCTAGCCACTTTATATCCTTTATATATGCCTTTGGGTTGCATTTTGGTTAGTTGTGCTAGGTTGCTGCGCTATAACATACTCTGGTCCTTTTTAATTAATTTGATTAATGGTTTACTTGAACTTAATTCTGAGAGTGGCCCTCTGTGCTTCGTGCTTGAGTGGCTCACGTCTCGTTAAAATATGGTTTTTGTAGAAACATGGTTTAGGGGGCCAGTACGGTGCTTAGTGCTTGGTTGGCCACTCTCCATAAGGACCGGTTCATAGAGCGACAACCTGGGACAACAGCGCTACCACAAGGCTAGAATGGGATAGACTTGGCGTAATAATTAGATCTTTTTGGTTTGGAGTAACTTACCTGCGGGGCAGGGGCGGTAAGCTTCTATGGCCCTCGTGCTGAGTGGCCTCGTCTGTGCTTCGTGTCTTGACGCCCACTAGGCCTGCTCCATAGTCGCTGATCCACCCTCGCGGTTACTCCCTACCAATGAGTTTCTTTGTAAAGGCCTCGTAGTGAGTCGCTAGTCATCTCACCTAAGGAAGTGTGATGAACAATTGGCGTAGCTCACGACTTGTGGGTAAAGATGTGCAACCTCTGCAGAGTGTAAAACTGGTATACTAGCCGTGCTCACGGTTATGAGCGGCCCAGATCCTCCTTTTGATTAGTGGGGTTGTCTCCTTCCGACGAGGGAGGTGCCTCTCGGGGTTACCTTGGTTTGGTTCTCAGTAGTATCATAAATTAATTTTGATTAATTACTATGTAACTGGGTTAATGGTAATCCATCAACTCGTAGTAAATAGCTTTAATAAAATTTTGCCAACACTTAAAAGCTAATGCAGTTGAGTCAGCCAGCCTAGAGCCTCATAGTTTGTGTTATACTTGTTGAGTACAAGTTGTGTACTCACTCTTGCCTCTTCTCTACTTTTTTTTCCTCTTGGCTACGCTACTGCTGCTCAGTTCCTGCCGACACGAGGGAGTTCGTCCAGCGCTACCAGGACTACGAGGACTTCTAGGTGTTCGTCTCCCAGTCGACGTCCCTGTGGCGCCCTGCTTCAGCTTCGGAGAGTCTTTATCGTATTTTTGTACTTCGCTTCCGCTGTATCAGACATTTGTCATTATTGTAATAAATAACATTCGTATTTCGATTTATTATATCTTATTCGTGATATGTGCTGTGATATACTGTTCATTCTGTTGTATATACGTGTGACTTGATCCTAGCACGTATATGATTGCTCGGTTTATGTCCTTTTATAAACCGGGTGTTACAGAGTGGTATCAGAGCCGTATCGACTGTAGGACGAAGCCTAGATAGAACTGGTCGAGTTTTAGGACTTCTTCTCTCCAATCCTTGCCTGCTGAAACTATTTTACTATTATACCCCTTGACTTCTATGACTTTTTACCCGTCTTGCCTTGATTTTTTCTCTCTGAAGAATAGTTTTCGTAGATTTTGGCCTGAATCGGTCATCTGACCACCATGAGTATTAGCTAGGTGACCCTTTTATAATAATACGATAGCACGTTCTGCGACGCGTTGTGTTAGTCGAGTCTTTTGCTAAACTCGGCTAAGTTGTGAAAATTGTCTGCTTGTTATTGTGCTACATGTTTGATTTGGATTTTTGACTGATTGCATAGCTTAGTAGTTTAAATTTGTTTAAAGAAAATCACTCTTATGTTAAAGTTAACTAATTTATAAAATGAGTTAGATCGATGGGGGTAAAACAGTCCACTCTATCCTGTCTACTTTATCATGGCTGAGTCTTTTTCCGCAAAGAGTTATCATATCCATCTGAATTTATTCCTGCAATATCCTTACTCGTGAAATCTTTTGTCCAAAATCAGATGGTGAACACCAGGCGTGGTTCTGACCAGCAGGGGCAGAACAACCAGGGTCAGAATACCCAGGGGACCGGGATCCCGATGCCGCCACCTTTGACTCCGGAGCAGTACTTCCAGCTCCAGATGCAGATGATGGCTACCCTGAACAACACTGTTCAGGCTCTTCAGCAGGCGCACACTCAGCCCCCGCCTCCTCCACCGCCGCAGCCTCGCGACAGGCGTGCTGAGTTCCTGAGGGGTCACCCGCCGACATTTTCTCACACGTCCGACCCTCTTCAGGCTGACGACTGGCTCCGTGCAGTGGAGCGTCAGCTGGACATCGCCCAGTGCGATGATCGGGAGAGAGTTCTGTACGCAGCAGGACAGTTGCGAGGGGCAGCTTTGGACTGGTGGGAGTCCCACCCAGTTCATGACCGCGAGTCTCTCACTTGGCTCCAGTTCAGGGAGCGTTTCCGCAGCCACAACGTCCCCGCGGGCGTTATGAAGATGAAGCAGAAGGAGTTCCTTGCACTGAAGCAGGTAATCTTAAGTATAATCATTCAGCGTTTTCTTTTGAGCTAATGCCCCCTTGTTCTATCCTTATGAATCTTGAGTTAATCTTCCGATATCTATCTGTCTTTGTGAATTCAGGGGACTATGTCAGTCACGGAGTATCGTGATCGCTTTCTTCAGCTGCCTCGCTACGCCCCTGCCGATGTTGCGGATGACCGCAAGAAGCAGGAGCACTTCATGGAGGGTCTTGAGGACTACCTCCAGTATGCGCTGCTCAACCTCCGCTTCGACGACTTCAACCATCTGGTTGACAGCGCGCTCAACACTGAGCGCAAGCACCTGGAGATGGAGGACAAGAAGAGGAAGATTGTCCCCGTTGCTTCCGGCAGCAACACTCGTCCTCGACTCCAGCACCCCCAGCAGTACCAGCAGCCTCAGTACCGGCCTCCTCAGCAGTACCAGCCGAGGCCGCAGCAGTACCCGCCTCGACAGCAGCAGCAGGCAGGTCAGGGCCCGAGGTTACCGGCACCTCCGGCTCGTGCTGCTCCACCAGCTCCGCCAGCACCTCAGGCTCCACGTCCGGCAGCTCCTACCGGACAGCAGGCTTCGACACTTGCACGCGTCTGCTATCACTGCGGCCAGCCGGGGCACTACGCCAACACTTGCCCCCCGGAAGGTGCAGGCAGGACAGCAGGGGCGCCCAACTCAGCCCAGGGCGCCAGCACAGGGCAGGGTGAACCACGTGACGGCTGAGTCAGCGGCCGAGGCTCCTAACGTGGTTATTGGTACGTTCATGGTCAACTCTCACCCCGCTACAGTGCTTTTCGATACCGGTGCTACCCATTCTTTCATTTCCAAGTCATTTGCCGAGCAGCATGGTATACCGGTTTCTTGTATGAGGACAGCTATGGTAGTTACCTCACCTGGGGGTCAGATTCGTACATGTTCTATATGCTCCAGAGTTAGTATTGTCATAAAGGGGGTAGAGTTCCGCACTGGCTTGATAGTTATTGACTCCTCGGGGATAGATGTGATTCTGGGCATGGAGACCCTTACCAGATGGGGAGTCCGTATTGATTGTGCTCAGCGGACAGTTCACTTATCGGCATCTGATGGCCAGGAGGTGACAGTCAGTGCTTCAGAGCCTTCTGGATTTCTTCATCAGATGGAGGCTAGACCCACGGACGGTATTCGCGTGGTGTCCGAATTCCCGGATGTCTTTCCGGATGATCTGCCAGGTATGCCGCCTGAACGCGCCATTGAGTTTTGTATTGATCTCTTGCCTGGCACAGCTCCTATTGCGAAGCGGCCCTACCGTATGGCACCTATAGAGCATGAAGAAGTTAAGAAGACTATTGATGAGTTGCTAGCCAAGGGCTATATCCGTCGCAGCTTCTCTCCTTGGGCTTTTCCATTATTGCTGGTAGATAAGAAGGATGGCTCGAAGAGGATGTGTGTGGATTATCGGGAGCTGAATGCAGTTACTATCAAGAACAAGCATCCACTGCCCCGTATTGAGGATCTCTTCGATCTGCTTCGAGGTGCTCGTATATTCTCGAAGATTGATCTTCGTTCGGGTTACTTTCAGCTGAGGATCCGTCCTGGGGACATTCCGAAGACGGCATTCACCTGCAAGTACGGGCTATATGAGTATACAGTCATGTCCTTCGGCTTGACTAATGCCCCGGCTTACTTCATGCATCTGATGAACATGGTCTTCATGGATTATCTGGATGTCTTTGTGGTGATCTTCATTGATGATATTCTGATCTTCTCCAAGACAGAAGAAGACCAAGCCATAACTCCCAAAGGTTAAAGAGATAAATGATATAGGGAGGCATGGCTAGGTAAAACACCTCTCACCAAGTTAATTCATTTTGCTACTAATGCTCCTTGTTGCTAGTGGTTATGAAGCTTTTAGGTGTTTGATGACAAAGGGGGAGAAATGTACCCTAAAAGCAAGCAAATAGTTTGGAGTAAATGATGCCATTAGCAAGGGGGAGGAATGGAAAATGCAATGCAAAAGGATGCATGGTGATAGGGGGAGGTACATAGTCAATGTGGGGGAGAAGTGCAATTTGATGATCCCATGGACTAAGTGTTATCGCCATAAATTAACAGGATTAATTTATGGACCGAAAGCAAGATGGGCTTAAAGCAGAATATTAAGAAGACTTGTAAATCGGCTCCTGCGTGAGCATTTGGGCCACATGGGCCATGTATTTTAGATTTAGTTCAAGATTAGAGATAGAGTCCAATCGGGACAAGATTAGTTTAGATTGTTTCCCAAGTCTCCGGACTATAAATATGTACCCTTTGTTATTCGTAAAGGCGAGCGTCATCACGTCTCACAAACAACAACTCTCGGCGCATCGCCACCCCTAATCCTAGGGTTTCATCCAAGTAAGCGCCATGCTGCCCTGATCGCTTCTTGTGATCAGGGCAGCGTTGTTCTTGCTTTTACCTTGGCATTACTCATACTGAAGCATTTTTTATGGCGAGTAATGCTAGTTATCCTGATGTTCGTAGCATGGCTTTTAGTAGATTTATTGTGCTTCATTGCTTATCATCTACGAATATCATGTTGTCTCTGTGCTGTCACATTTCAATCTCATGCTAGTTCTTGTCGTATAGAATTAGTCGCACAGAGGCAACACCCTGCTTCTTTTATGTCTAGTAGATCTAATCTGTTATGGTTTGCTCTTATCTTAGGAGTTGGCGTAATATCTGCTAGGTTAGGCCTTGCAAACGGATTGGATGATCCGGTGGCGTAGTAGATGCTTTATCTTGGCCTTGATAGGGATTGTTCTGGGAATCGGCTCTTACTAGTTCTTAGGCCTCTGTTTTGGGTTCTGGTTCAGTTGTCTGTTATGTTCATTAGGCCTAGTCGCGTGTAGGATGTTCTGATCTAGCAGTGAAGCTTTTACCATCGTGGATTAGATTAGCTAGATTTAATTGAAGCAGCTTTATAGTTATTTGCTTTACTCATCAGTATCTGGATAGATGCAGATCCAATCCGACACCGGGGCTCGATCGGCTCTTTAAAGCTGATGCAAGAGTCGTCCTGGGGAGCCGACCACGGCTCGGACTTACGTTTACACGTGTCTTTGTACGCAAGAAACTGTTCAGAGCACATTCACACCCTTCTGATCGGGTATAGGTCAGGTGGCACTCCCGGTTTTCCACAGAACATTCGGGCGCGTGACGGAATTGCGGGCCGTCGACGAGGGAGCAGTGCCTGCCAGCGCCCCGGCAACCTCCCGGCTCTTCGTGTTGCCCGTCGCTACTCGCCGGTGGGTTTCGACCGACAACACATTCTGGCACGCCTGGTGGGACCCTTCTCGGCAACAATGTCTGGAGCTCAAGATCAAGAACCCGCTCCCAAGCCCGTCACATATGAAGAGCTCTCTCCTGAACACAAGAAGAAGTATGATGAGATCAAAGCTCTGCTGGAAGCCAATCTCATCGGCTCTTTTGAGAGGACCCGCAACCATGGCATCAGGTGGAAGGGGTTCTCGCCAGAAGGCGCTCTCGACAACGTGGATCTGTCTGTACCATCAGAGGAGCGCACCAGGGCCCTACGTCAGGAGATGAACTACATGGTGGCCCATTCGCTTCATCGGCACTCTCAGAGCCTGATGAACGAGCTTGAACGCATGGCGCACCGCGTCATCCAGGAAATAATCAAGAACCAGTACTCTCCATCGGGGCCAACCCTGGGGAGTCACATAGAGGAAGCTGCACTGCATTCTAGGCCGCAATTGCCGTTCTCATTTGCGGCCCCAAGACCACAAAATTCGCCGATCTACGTCGTCCATAAGATCGGCGGCGATCCTGGAGAAGGCCAATTCCTCACCGAGCCACCCAAGGAGATCCCGCATGGCTACAGGTGCGCCTACATCCCTGACAGCGTCAATCCAACACGCTTGGTGCAGATGGTAAACCCAGGAGCTTCTGGAGTAGATGCGGAGAAACAAGCGTGGCTGGCAAAGTACGCTACTGGGCCGAGTGCTGAGCCATCGGCCCCAGGAGTTCTTAGTGTGGAGCAGGTCAGTGCAATACTGAGAGACCAGTTTGGTATCCTGCCCAAGAGGAAAGCGATCGGCTATTCCAAGCCGTATCCAAGTGATTATGACTTGATCCCGTTGCCGCCCAAGTATCGGCTTCCTGAGTTCACCAAGTTCAACGGGTCAGAAGGGGCCAGCTCCATAGAGCATGTGAGCCGATACTTAACGCAGCTTGGGATGATTTCAGTATCGGATCCTCTGAGGGTCCGGTTCTTCGGCCAGCCCCTTACAGGCCCACCTTTCGGATGGTACGCGTCATTGGCTCAGGATTCGATTCGAACTTGGAGGCAGCTGGAAGATCAATTCCATACCCAGTACCACTCAGAGGCTGCTGAAGCTGGAATTGCCGACCTCGCCCAAGTCAGGCAAAAGCGAGGAGAGACCGCGTCGGAGTACATACAGCGCTTCAGAGAAGTCAAGAACCGATGCTACTCATCGCGCATCACAGAGAAGGAGGCAGTCAATTTGGCTGTTCTGAGACTCGCTAAGCCGATCAAGGATCTGGCTTTTCAGTTGGAGTTCACGTCTCTGGCGCACCTGGTGCAGAAGCTTATGGCATATGAGCATTATCATCCTGAGCTGTACCAAGACAAGTTCAAGCGCCATGTAAATATGGCCCAGGCGGATGAATCTGACGACTCTGGCGAGGAGCAAGAAGTGGCCGTAGCAGAGTGGACTCGGGGGGCAAACCCTATCCCGTGCAAGTGGATCAAACAGGAGGGGCTTGTGAAGGGCTTCGACTTTGACGTGACGAAAGCAGAGCAGATATTTGATCTGCTCCTCAAGGAAAAATAGCTGAAGCTCCTAGAGAATCACAAGCTACCGACGGCACAAGAGCTGCAGGGGAGGCTGTACTGCAAATGGCACCACTCGTTCACTCATGCCACGGGTTAATGCAAGGAGCTGCGTCGTCAGATCCAATCGGCTATCGAGCAAGGCCGATTAATCCTGGCTCAACACACAATGAAGGTTGACACGAGGCCCTTCCCGCAAGTTAATGTCGTGGAGCTGTCGGACTTCGGATCCGAGGGCCAGGATCTAGCATTCCAGATCAACATGGTGGGACCTATGCGCCGCCATGACAAGCAGAGGAGAGAGGCCGCTTCTGGCAAACGGCCGCAGGATGAACACGAGCTGGAGCAGCAATATGTGACTGAAGAGCAAGTGCATCACATCCGCAACCAGCTTCCAGTTTCTAATCGGCTTCTGGAAAAGTACCAGTACCAGTACAAGCTGCGCCGCCGATACAAATTGGAAGAGGACGAGTACGAGCACCACACAGGAAGGACACTGGGGAGACGCCAGGCTATACGCGACCACTGGCATTGCCCGTTCTTCAGGCCTCGAGGGCGCCAGCGGGACGAGACATCGGTGTTCCGGCGCTTAGGGCCTAGAACACGTCAAGACGATCATGTGAGGCGCCCGTCCAGGGGTGATTCCGAGCCAGAAGAAGGAGACAGGTACCATCGCCCACGGTGGTGTCCTGACGGGCTTAATTGCTCGCAGAAGCACAGAGTGCAGCGTTTGCGCAACCTAGAAGAGGCAGAAGCAAAGTACCTCGACGTGCTGAGGAAGGCGCGTCCGGATCTCGCGGAGCAAGTCAGGCGACCGCGAAGGGAGGAGAGGCGCCCTCCAAGGAAGGAGTGGCGCCCCAAGCAGACAAAAGCCGATGAGAAGCTATCGGCTGATGTGAACATGGTGTTCGTGCTCCCATCGGAATTTCGGGCACCCCAATCAGAAGAATTGGCCATCGCGCAGCTGGATCTCGGCCCGCGGCCAATCATCTTAGAGAATCCCAAGGAGAAAAGCAACAAGCATCTGAAGGGATTGTATCTCAAGGGCTTCATCGACGGCAAGCCTGTAAACAGGATGTTGGTCGACACTGACGCCGCAGTCAACCTAATGCCGTACTCTGTGCTGCGCCAATTGGGTCGTTCTTCTGCTGATCTGATCAAGACCAATGTGATGCTCAATGACTTCAATGGACAACCATTAGAAGCAATGGGGGTTCTTAATGTGGAGCTGACAGTTGGCCGCAAGACCATCCCGATTTCGTTCTTCATCGTCAACAGCAAGAGTACATATACGGTATTGCTTGGGATGGATTGGATCCACGCCAACTGTTGTATCCCTTCCACAATGCATCAGTATCTCGTTCAATGGGATGGTGATAAAGTGGAGGTAGTCCGTGCAGATGATTCCAGCGAGGTTTCCCTCGCAGACATGAACACTTGGGATGCGGATGGGCAAGAGCCGATCTCAGGGATCGCCCTGGAAGATTGTGATCGGATCAAAGCGACAAAAAACAGACTGAGGCTGGTCTTATCCACTGGCCTCACAGAGTAGATGCATCCTGGCATGCTGATAGAGAGGCCGGTCGCAAAAAATAGAAAAGTCCTATTTGTGTTTGGAATTCTTACATCATGTACATACGATGGACTGCTCTGGCAGTTGGCCACTCATCGACTATTTGGTTCCGAATGATAATGGAAGTATAGAAGCGGCCAGCCCGTGCGGTTGGCCAAATAATTTTTCTTGTCATCTCCCTGTGTTCGCCGCTGATCTTGCGGATAACGAAGACTCGCCTGCGTTCGCAGCTGGTTTTTCAGACGACGGCAAACTAGGATACGAGTTCACGTCAGCTGACGATTTGGAAGAGGTTGACATCGGTCCTGGGGATAAGCAACGTCCGACATTTATCAGCAAGAAGTTGGATCCGGTCTTGCGTGAGGAGATGATTGCATTAATGAAAGAGTACCAGGACTGTTTTGCATGGGACTACACTGAGATGCCCGGTCTGGATAGAAGCATCATCGAGCATCGGCTCCCGCTCAAGAAGGGGTTTCGGTCATTTCAGCAACGAGCACGTCAGATGAAGGCTGAAGTCCTAGAAGAAGTCAAGAAAGAGGTGGAGAAGATGCTAGATGCTGGGTTCATCAGGCCGTGCCGTTATGCAGAATGGATCTCCAGCGTGGTACCGGTGCAAAAGAAGGATGGCCGATGGCGTGTCTGCGTCGATTTTAGAGATCTCAACAGAGCAACGCCGAAGGACGAATACCTGATGCCTGTTGCAGAGACGTTGATCAACGCAGCTGCTGGCCACAAAATGATGAGTTTCATGGACGGCAATGCCGGTTACAACCAGATCTTCATGGCCCCGGAAGACGTGAACAAGACCGCGTTCAGAGTGCCAGGCGCAGTCGGTTTGTTCGAGTACTTGGTTATGACCTTTGGACTGAAAAATGCCAGTGCAATGTACCAACGTGCCATGAATTACATTTTTCATGATCTCATCGGCAAATTGGTAGAAATCTACATTGATGATGTTGTGGTCAAGTCCAAATCAGCTGGGGGGCATCTAGAAGATCTGCGCCAAGTTCTAGAACAGACTCGAAGGTTTGGGCTCAAAATGAACCCAAAGAAGTGTGCCTTCGGCGTATCGGCCGGTCAATTTCTGAGATTCCTGGTGCATGAATGGGGAATTGAGATCGGCCTAAAGAGTCAAGAAGCTGTGAAGACGATGAAACCACCTACTACGAAGAAAGAATTGCAGAAGCTCATCGGTAAAATTAACTTTGTCAGACGATTTATCTCTAATCTGTCTGGACGCATTGAGCCGTTCATGGGTTTGGTGAAGATCAAATCCGATGATGAGTTTCGCTGGGGGGCAGAACAGCAGCAAGCTTTCGATGAAATCGAAGAATATTTGTCAAAGCCTCCAGTGTTGGTTCCTCCTTAGCATGATAGGCCGTTTTACGTGTACCTATCCGTGGGTGACAGTTCCATTGCTTCAGTGTTGGTCCAGAAGCATGACGGACAGGAGAGGGTGGTTTTCTACCTCAGCAGACGCATGTTAGACGCCGAGACCAGGTACCCTGAAATCGAGAAGCTTTGCCTTTGCTTATATTTTACATGTACGAAGCTTCGTCATATTTTACTCTCGGTGGAAATAATTGTCATATGCAAATCGGATGTCATAAAGCACATGCTGTCGGCCCCTGTCCTGAAAGGCCGACTTGGAAAATGGATGTTTGCATTGTCAGAGTTCGATATCCGGTACCACCCTGCAAAAGCAGTCAAAGGACAAGCACTGGCGGATCTTGTTGCAGACAGGATCAGCACTGATATTGCTGCGGTATTTATTCGTGCTTGGCCTATGTTCTTTGACGGATCGGCTTGTGATGATGGGTGCGGTGTGGGAATTCTGTTGGTGTCGCCTCGTGGGGCGACTTACTCCTTTTCTATCAGAATGACTGCCCCATGCACCAATAATCTGGTGGAATATGAAGCCGTTCGCAGAGGGATGGAACTACTCCTCGAAGCTGGAGCAGAAGCGGTGGAAATTTTTGGAGATTCAAAGTTGGTGATTTCTCAGCTCACGGAGGAATATAGATGTGAGAGTGAAGCTCTTTTCCCGATTTGGGTGCAGTGCCGTGAGTTGATGTCATGATTCAGGTACATCAATTTCCACTGGATACGCAGGACTCTGAACAATGAAGCCAATGATTTGGCACAGATGGCTTCTGGCTACAAGGAGACAGCCGATGGAGTCGATGTGGAGGTTCAGTTTCTAGAACCCGGAGACTGGAGAGCCGATATCTTCAACTACTTAAAAGATTCGGCTCGGGGGGCACCCAGAAGGATAAGACTCAAGGCCATGAAGTATGTTCTGATAGGGGATGACATGTTCTACAGGACCTTGGAAGGACTACTGCTTAAATGTATGGGACCTTCAGAGTCAAATCGGCTCTTGCATGAGGTTCATGAAGGAGCCTGCGGTACTCACCAATCGGCTCATAAGATGAAGTGGCTGATTAGGCGATCGGGTTATTTCTGGCCCACTATGCTTGAAGATTGTTTCAAATATTATAAAGGATGTCAAGCATGTCAGAGATTCGGCAAGATTCAGATAGTGCTAGCATCAGTAATGAATCTGATCATCAAACCGTGGCCATTTAGAGGTTGGGCCATGGACATGATTGGTCAGATCAACCCGTCATCTAGTAAAGGTCACCAATGGGTCTTAGCTGCCACAGATTATTTTACAAAGTGGGTGGAGGCAGTGCCCATGAGGTCAGTAGCATCAAGAGATGTGATCAACTTTGTCAAAGAGCACATCATTCACAGATTCGGGATCCCTCAGACCATTACGACCGATGGAGGGTCGGTCTTTATATCGGAGGAGTTCAGAAAGTTTGCCGATGACATGGGGATTAAGCTGATCAGATCATCTCCATATTATGCCCAAGCTAATGGACAGGCTGAAGCATCCAACCAGAGCCTCATCAAGCTCATAAAGAGAAAGATCGATGAATATCCTAGGCGCTGGCATGAGGTGTTATCAGAAGCTTTGTGGGCATATCGTATTTCGTGTCATGGGTCCACCAAGATGTCGCCGTACCATTTAGTCTATGGCCAAGACGCTGTGCTACCATGGGAGATCACGGCCGGATCAAGGCGTGTTGAATTTCAGAATGATTTATCTGCTGAACAGTATGCAGCCTTGATGAATGACAACATGGAGGACCTGACAATCTAAGACTTTGGTCATTGGAAAAGATCAAGGAAAATAAAGCTAAAGTTGCCCGTGCGTACAACAAGAAGGTCAAGCCTAAGGATTTCCAAGTTGGAGACTTGGTTTGGGAGGCAGTATTGCCATTAGGAACTAAAGATAAAAAGTTTGGTAAATGGTCTCCAACTTGGCACGGGCCGTACAAGGTTGATCAGGTTTTGCCTAGGAATGCGTATATGCTCGAGGAATTGGACGGTGTCAAGTTTCCTGTTGCTGTCAATGGTCAGCACCTCAAGAAATACTTCCCGAGCATGTGGGAGAGTGAGTAACAAGTGCCGATGAGATCCATCTGGCTGTAATCATGACAGGCCAACACGTTGAGTTGGCTAGTAAAAATATATGAGAAGCGAACAGCCGATGTGTAACCATTGACTTAAGATGTTTTTAAAACAGTTGCGAGTTTCAGGTTAACAGGCAGTACTCATTATCTCTTGAGCCTATCTACTGGTTCAGGAATTCTTCTATGGCATGGATGGCTTCAGTACGGACGGCGTCTGCTCGTGCTACAATCGCTTCGTCATCCTTGTCATCGCCTGTAACTATCTGCCGACTCAAGGTGCTGATCTCTGCAAACTCTGCTTGTATCTGCTCGGCTATTTCCTGGGTTTCTTGTTTGTAGTTTGCAATGGAAGTTTCCTCGGCCTGGATGAGTTCCTTGGTGGTGCGGACCTTTTCTTCGAGTTCCGCCAGTTCTTTCTTCAGGAGGTCGAGTCGATTCATGTTGGCAGAAACATCAGCTTTGATATCTAGAGTTGCCTTCTTCTGGTTGAGGGCCTTGCACTTTTGGGTAATGTCAGCTTTCAGAGAAGCTTGAGAGCGACGTGCTTCCATCCTTTGTTGTGCTTTACTGACTTCTATCCGAAAGAATGGAAGGTTGCTGGCTGACCAGAGCTTGATTTGCAATGGCTCCGGGAGTTGGGATTCTATTTGCTCGAAGATGTTTTTTATCTTGCTGGAATCATCAACTAGAGCAGTAATTGGAGCAGATAGAAGATCCTTGATGAGTTGAAGCTGATGTGCCAAGTTAGCCGATTGCTGCAGAGATGATGTTTCTGCTTCAGGGACAGTCAGACCCATTGATGCCGGGTCGAAGGAAAGCAAACCTGAAATATCAAAGCCCTATGGGCATATCTAGAGTTAGAGCAAGATGTATTTATGGGGTTATCGGCTGGTTCAGAATTGGTTTCGTAATGTTACCTGTTCTGAAGAAGAAGTGTTGGGCGGTTCAGGAGCAATCGTCCTATCAGAGCTGGTGTTGACGTCAAGAACGTCGACTGTATCAGCTTGTTCCTCGTTTGCATCCATTAGTGCATCAGGAGTTGCAGCCATCTCATGTTGATCCAGGCTTTCTACATTGGGGATTTCTTTAGCTGCATCCTGGAAATAGAATTACAGTCAACCAGAGTACATATGTATGAAATAAAGAAGAAGTTTTTGAATGATGAGTTACCTGGTTGGTGTTGGACTCTGATGGATTTGGGGAAGTTGGTGCTGGTTTCTTGACCACTCGCCTTGTGATCATCTTCCTTTTCTTGGTCAAGATTCGGGGGGCAACGCTTGCAGAAGTTTGTCTTCGTTTGGAAGCCGACTGAAGTAAGTCTGGCTGAACAGTCATTATCACTTTCTTCATTGGTGGTGATCCTTTACAGAAGAGTACATCAGGAGCAGTTGGAAGGAAGTGAAATGGCTCCCCAGTGCTGGTCATAGGTTCTGGACCATCTTGTTGCTGCTAACAGGATGAGCAGGTTTAGCCAAGAGAAAGGAATAGAGGATTTGGGAGGAATAAAATGCATAAATTCAGTACCTCTTCCTCGGGGATTATGTATTCAGGATCGATTTGCTGCAGTTGAGGACCTAGAGCTTTCCTGAATACATGTGTTTTCCATATTCCCCACCATGTGCTGAAGCCGATTGATGAGAATGTGAAGGACAGATCGGCTGGTATTGGAATGTGGAGGTCATCAAACATGTTATAGCATCTTGAGCTAGTGAGACCATCAGGCAGATCGGCTCTGCTCTCTACCAAGTGGTGAATATGGAAGTGGGGAGGGACCTGTCCTAGGCCAAATTGCCGAGCTGCTATGACTGGCTGGTAAGATTCATAACCTGGCTTGATAATTCTATTAGAGGTGCTGATGCCAACAGGAAGGAAGCCTGTTCGAATCATCAAAGAATACAGATGCCGAGTGCTGTCGTCATCGGCAAAACTATCTAGTCTGAAGGCAGTTGGTTTTTCGAAGGATTCAGATTCAGTAAATGGGAAATATAAGGGATTATCTAGTCCTTTGTAGAACACTCTGAACCAGTTTGCTGCATCTGCTGAATTCAGTTTACTGCCAGGGAGACTGAATAAAGCATGGCCATAACTAGTACATCTAATTGGTTTGCCATTCTCGTCAGGGAAGGAGTTCTTGGTCAGACCTTGGAAGTTGGGAATATGGTGCTGGAAGTACAATTGTGCCCACAACTGAATAAACCACCAAGGGCCTCCAGTTCTCAGTTTCTTTTTGTTAAGAAAGTTAGATGTCATCAAATGGAGATATCTATATGTTTCTCCAAGAAAAAGTTTGCCTAGGCCGGTGTGATTACCATGGGCCAAGTGATAGGCCAAGGGAAGATAGTTCTTAGTTGGAGCTAAAGAAGGACCACAGAAGATGAAGAGCTCTAGCCAAAGATTTAAGAAGGCTGTGTGTTCCTTCTCAGTCACTGGACCTTTTGTTTTCATGTGCTGACTCATGTAAGTACCCCAGTTTGTGCAGTTAACCTTGGAAGAAAGTTTAAAGGGGACTTCTGCCATTTTGTGAGCAGTAGGATTAGGAGAGCTAATGTCTAGTCCAGTGATCATGGTGACATCCAGCAGAGTAGGGGTCATGGGTCCATGACCAAAGAGGAAACAATTCAGAGCATCAGACTAGAAATAGCCGATAGTTTTCAGGAGATTTTCACCTTTGTCAAGGGGTGACAGTGATAAACTAAGTGCATCGGCTATGTTTAAATCCTTCCATAAGGGCATGTGACCATTTGCTACTCTGCTGTACCATGTAATCCAGCTCTCAGGTGGATTAGGCCAGTCTCTTAAGCAGTCGGCCCAGAGGTTCAGATCGATGTTTTGACTCACAAAAGGGATCCTATTTGCTTCACAAGAGATCAAATTTGTGGGGTTTTCATGGGTTTGTGGGCCAAGACAGAAAGATTTTGGATTGGAGGGATGCAGCAGAAGGATGTTTGACACCTGAAGTTCAGAAATTCAGAAGTATACGTATGGTGTCATGTTTCAGAGTTTTAGTTTTAGAAGCTTAGTAAGCTGAAGAAAACTAAAGGATTAGGCCGAATATTACCTTTAGACCGCAGATTGCCGTATCATCGGTTGCAGAGCTTGTCGTATGAGCTGCAGAATCTGCCATGGTTCAGATCTGTTGACTTAGGGTTTGATTGCTGTAGGCTCTGATTCGAATTCCGGCTGCTTGGGGAGTTCTTACTCAGATTTGTAGAGCTTGGTTTTCGAATTACACTCGAATTTGAGAGTGCGTCGAGTTCGGTTCAAGCTGGAAGCGATATTCTACTCTTGTGCGGGTTGCTTCTAGTTTGAATTTTGTCGGCTCTTGGATATTTATGGAAGTCTGATGCGTTGCCATCGGCTTTTTGGAAAGTAAACGAAGACACACAAAATTGAAGAAACTCGATTTCATTAAAGGAAAGTTCATTACAAGGGAAGCCGATTTTACAAAGGAAATAATCCTTCGGCTTTGTGATCCTACTCCTACGATGCTACCTACATCTACCAGTCGTAGGTATCTAAATACCTACGGCGCTTCGGGCCTCGCGATGGTGCGTCTCCGCCGTCGTCATCATCGTCGTCGTCGTCGCTGCTGCCATTACCGCTGTCATCGGCGCTGCTGCTGCTTCGTCCGCCGCCGCTGCTGCTTCCTTCTTCGCTCCCCTCCGAGGGGGCCTTGAGGAATTGGTGGGGGTTTCCTCCTGCCGCCGTGTTGTCGCTGGAGGAAGAGCCGATCTCTTCGGAGGAGTCGGCTCCTTCCCAGGAGAAGGCATCATCTTCGCTGCTCTCCAGTTCCTCTTGGAATAGGAATTGGAGGTCTTCCTCTCCTTCGGTCGTGGGTTCATCCTCCTCGGAGGCGACCCCGAAGTCGAACTCCTCTGCATCCCAGTGCAGAGGAGCCAGTGCCTCGTAGGCTGCTGTTGGGTCCCATTCAGGGGTCGGCTCTCGGCTCTCTGAGATAGGATCAATGGAAGAGGGAGAAGAGGAAGAAGAGGAATCTCCAAAGGAGTTGGAGCCGGAGGAAGAGGAGATCGCCATTGCTGGTGCTGGAGGATTGGGGTTTCTGCGTTATTGGCTTTGGGAGGAAGAAGGAGTTTGCTGTGGAGAAGAGCCGATTCGGGGTGAGGTTAAATAGTAAATGATGGGAGACGGATCGGCAGTTTCACATTCTACGAGGAGCCAGTTGCAGAGACGTTGCGTCTTCCTTGGTGGTTACAGTGTGTTTAATGAGCATTAACAGGAAGATGAAGCGACAGATTGGTTTTGGAACTATCATTGCCAAAATCAGGGGGGCATGTGTTATCGCCATAAATTAACAGGATTAATTTATGGGCCCAAAGCAAGATGGGCCTAAAGCAGAAGATTAAGAAGACTTGTAAATCGGTTCCTGCGTGAGCATTTGGGCCACATGGGCCATGTATTTTAGATTTAGTTCAAGATTAGAGATAGAGTCCAATCGGGACAAGATTAGTTTAGATTGTTTCCCAAGTCTCCGGACTATAAATATGTACCCTTTGTTATTCGTAAAGGAGAGCGTCATCACGTCTCACAAACAACAACTCTCGACGCATCGCCACCCCTAATCCTAGGGTTTCATCCAAGTAAGCGCCATGCTGCCCTGATCGCTTCTTGCGATCAGGGCAGCGTTGTTCTTGCTTTTACCTTGGCATTACTTGTACTGAAGTGTTTTTTATGGCGAGTAATGCTAGTTATCCTGATGTTCGTAGCATGGCTTTTAGTAGATTTATTGTGCTTCATTGCTTATCATCTACGAATATCACGTTGTCTCTGTGCTGTCACGTTTCAATCTCATGCTAGTTCTTGTCGTATAGAATTAGTCACACAGAGGCAACACCCTGCTTCTTTTATGTCTAGTAGATCTAATCTGTTATGGTTTGCTCTTATCTTAGGAGTTGGCGTAATATCTGCTAGGTTAGGCCTTGCAAACGGATTGGATGATCCGGTGGCGAAGTAGATGCTTTATCTTGGCCTTGATAGGGATTGTTCCGGGAATCGGCTCTGGCTAGTTCTTAGGCCTCTGTTTTGGGTTCTGGTTCAGTTGTCTGTTACGTTCATTAGGCCTAGTCGCGTGTAGGATATTCCGATCTAGCAGTGAAGCTTTTACCATCGTGGATTAGATTAGCTAGATTTAATTGAAGCAGCTTTATAGTTATTTGCTTTATTTATCAGTATCTGGATAGATGCAGATCCAATCCGACACCGGGACTCGATCGGCTCTTTAAAGCTGATGCAAGAGTCATCCCGGGGAGCCGACCATGGCTCGGACTTACGTTTACACGTGTCTTTGTACGCAGGAAACTGTTCGGAGCACATTCACACCCTTCTGATCAGGTATAGGTCAGGTGGCACGCCCGGTTTTCCACAGAACCTTCGGGCGCGTGACGGAATTGCGGGCCGTCGACGAGGGAGCAGTGCCTACCAGCGCCCCGGCAACCTCCCGGCTCTTCGTGTTGCCCGTCGCTACTCGCCGTTGGGTTTTGACCGACAACACTAAGGTACAGTCAATGTGGGGGAGAAGTGCAATTTGATGATCCCATGGACTAAGGTACAAAATTTTCATTGCTCATATGGTTCAAACCGCACAATTGTCTTACATTGGCCACAAGCCATTGTTTCACAATTGCTATCAAGCCGGAAGCATTTCGTCCTATGGGCTAATCAAATGCCGGTGGCTTTTTAAATGAGCATTGAAATGTCATCCGAGCAAGCTAAGTAGTTTCTAACTTTTCAAATTGGTATCAATTTCATATTCTTGCAATTCATCTTGCTTGCTTTGGTTGTGTTGTCATCAATCACCAAAAAGTGGGAGATTGTAGCGAAAATGGCCTCTCATGCCATATTTCAATATAATGTTTTGGCGATTGATGACACACACAACACTTGGACTAATATGATTGTTAAGATGACCATTTTCAGGATTTTAGGTTCAAGTGATGACAAAGAGAAGATAGGCGTAGCTAGGCCCGAAGGGCCGCCCCTACGATGGTCCAAGGGACAAGAATTGAAGAGACCGTGAAGAAATCCGAGTCAAAGAAATCAAGACAGAGATACTTAGTATCACCGGTTAAACCGACACTGAGAAAATTATATACGTCGGTGCATTGACTTGGAGCACACCAGGAAGTTTAGTATCACCGGTTGAACCGACATTAAGGAAGTTGAATACGTCGGTGCAATGGACCCAGAAGCTGAGGCAAGGTCTATACACCGGATGAACCAACGATAGGGTCTTGGTGAACGTCGGTGCAGTTGTCCAGAGAGTTTATTTTCAGAGTTCACATGACAGCTACACTCACCGGTTAAACCGACGCAGCATCGGTTGATTGCCCGTACACGTAACGGCTAGTTTTTGAGGCGGGCAGTTTAGTATCACTGGTTGAACCGATGATGGCTTTTGGAGGAGCGTCGGATTAACCGGCATTAAGTGTTTTTCTGGCAGCTTTTCTCCAACGGCTATATTTGCTTGGGCTGCCTTTATATACCTCCAAGGCCGGGTCATTTGAGGTTGCTAGAGACTAAGGAAGCATACTACACTTGAAGAACACCTCCAACCACCATAGAGCTTCATTGTACATCATATAGGCTTAAGCACACTTGTGAGAGTGCTTAGTGCTTGTAATAGGGATTAGTTCTTGCGAGAGCTACCTTGAGAGAAGTCTTGCTGCGGCAAGCATCTTGTGTACTCGTTGTGTGACCCTCCGACTTTGTGTGGAAAGGCAACGACACTTTGTGCGGGGAAGGAGACCCCTCTTGGTGAGAAGCTCCATTAGTGAAGACGGTGCCGTTGGTGACGCTTCGAGAGAGATGGTGGCGGTGGCCTTGTCTTGGTGACTTGGGGTCACTTAGCCTTTGCTTGCCGTAAGCCTTGGTGGTGAACGCAAGACGGTGATCAAGCGAAGAGACTTGGCATCACACTTGTTCTTGTTGGACAAGTGGCCGTGGACGTAGGGAGGGACTTGGTGTCCTAACCGAACCACGTTAAATCGTGTGTCTTGGTGTCTTCACGGGAGTTTGCATATTCTCTCTCTTACCTCTTTACTTACCGTATTACGTTTCCGCATTTACTTTCTCTTGCGTGCCTTTACTTTCCTAGTTAGTTTGATTAGGATTGGCTATAGGTTGCAAGTCTTTTAGGGGTAAGTAGAGAGTAGTATAAATAAACCTTAGTCATAACTAGCATGTGTAGGACGTGTTAGGTTTATTTTATGCAAATAGATTGAGCCCTAGGATAGAAAGCGATTAGCGACCCTATTCACCCCCTCCCCCTCTAGGGTCGGACACCACGGTGATCCTTACAACACGTCACAAGGATCATGTGAGCGCGAGAATCGATAACAACGGAGTTAAAACGTGAAAGATATAGCTAAAACAAGGTTCTAAGGACTTGTTTGCGATAGATTTAAACTTCCATAGGCTAGCTCTAAAGAAACCAGGGACTAAAACAAGATTAAACCTAAACTACAGGGGCTAGCTTGCAAAACAACTCACTAAGGATGGCGGGTCCTATTTTGGAGAAGCTCAGGGGTTAAACCATAAAAGAAAGGACTGATTTGAAAATTCTTTTCACCTAGCATGGACCGCGGGTTGATTTGCATGAAACCGAGGGTCTCTTTTGTAAAAGTTCCCTGGTTGACCGGTATAAGGCTTGTTTGACTCGGGTCAGATCTTATCCGGTACGTCGGATCGCGATCTAACGGGCCAGGACGGGTTGGTGCGGCTGGCGGCGGCGCAAGCGACCGGCGGCGAGCTAGGGGCGGCGGCACCTCGCCGGTGTAGACCAAATTTGGTCCTCCGGTGCTCGATTCGAGCGCGGTTTGCACTAGGGGCAAGCGCGCGGCGCGGGCAACTCATCTAGGGCGGTGGCGCAGAGCTAGAGCGGGCGGAGCGGAGCTCGCGGCGGCGCATGGCGGATGGCGGCGACAGCGAACAAGACCGGGCGGAGCAGATGGCTAGGGTTTGCGCGAACTGGGCGGCGGCTGCAGCTCGGGTTGGGGTTCCAGGGGTGCGCGGGCGTCGCTTTTATAGGCCGGGGTTGGGGCCTTGGCGTGTGGGCCAAGAGAGGCCGCGGCGGTGCACGCGTGGCCGGGTCGGACTCCACCGAGAGTCCGGCTCGGGCACGGGAGGTAAGGGGCGACCCCGACAGGAGGGCCCTGCCTGTCGGTGGGCTGCGGGAGGGGAAGGCCGGGACGGGCTGGGCCTGAGGAAAAGAAATGGGAACGGGCCGGCGATGGGGTTTTGGGCCGCGGGAAGGAAAAGGAAAAGGGGAATGAGGAAGGGGAGTTGGGCCAGTTTGGGCTGAAAAAGGTTTAGGGAGGAAGAAAGGGTTTTCCATTTTTGAAAATAACTTAAACACATTCAATTCAAATTTAAATTCAAGAGAATTTAAACTCGAGTTGAACAACAAGCAATAAAATAATGCATTGCGGCATGAACGCAACACAGAAGAACAACCTTATTTAATTTTGGAAAACAACCATTATACATTTTCTTCTGTACTAAATTCCCTGTGAAGAAAAGTAAATATTGAGAAAATTGTTTATTTATTTTTTTAATTTCTATCACAGCCTGAAATCCAAAAATTTCAGGGTGTGACAGCGGCAAGGAGGACGTGTTCTTGGTCTGAGGTGTAATCTGAGGTACGATACAAATAAGTTCTATGCCGGCGAGACAATGTGGAGCTCTGGGTTGTCGAATCCTGCTCCAACTCCAGCACCGCAGCCTGCTGCTCCGCTACCATTATCGCCAAAATGCAAGAGTAGGCAGACATATGCCCTTTCATTCCACAAAATTTTACTAAATAAAGATTAGATTATTACTTTCATTATCACCATTTCAGGATTGCAGGCAACTAACCTTTGGCACTGACTCTGAATATACAGAATCCATACTCATAGGTTTGGTCATTGCCTTGGTGGCGGCACTAATAGCACTGTTTATCTGCATAGTTGTTTCATTAAGATTGAGAAAGCACATAAAAGGTCAGATTTCTACATAGACATATTATGTGTATGAGTGTATATATGCTAAATTAAGTCAAAGTGTCACACACATCGACTCTAGGTAAGATGACCCCGCTTGAAGATGAAGCACTAATTTGGGGACTAGAAGCAAGGAGCTCAGAATTCACGATTTATGACTTCTCTCAGTATTAGAAGCAACCGATAATTTCTCAGAAGCAAACAAACTCGGGTAAGGAGGCTTTGGTCCTGTATACAAGGTAAGAGAGTAAAAGATAAAGAGATGAGCTTAGACCATGCTGAGAAACAATTTTCTTTGTTATTCATTCATTACATATAATTCAAATTAACTTTGCTTTAGCAGATTATCATCTTAGTCTTGTTCATAAGATCAATCAAGCCGATAGACAGTTAACTGTTCAAAATTGTGTCACTAATTGATCTCTATTGCATTTATCTCCAGGGCCAATTTTCTGATGGGTTGGAGATAGCAGTGAAGAGACTTTCTTCCCATTCAGGGCAAGGCTTAACAGAGTTCAAAAATGAAATTCAACTCATAGCTAAGCTCCAACACACAAACCTGGTCAGGCTTTTGGGATGCTGTTACCAGGGACAGGAGAAAATATTGATCTATGAGTATTTGCCAAACAAAAGCTTGGATTTCTTTATTTTTGGTATTACTTCTCACAGTATCTTAGTCCTAGTAAAATCATGATTCCTTAACTCGTCTTACTATTAAATCAGTTTTTGTTTAGTATACCATTTTGAACAAATTTGCAGATGAAACAAGAAGAACTTTAATAGATTGGAGTAAACGTCTAGCGATAATAGATGGAATAGCACAAGGTCTTCTGTACTTGCATAAGCACTCTCGGTTGCGCGTCATCCACAGAGATCTAAAAGCAGGCAACATTCTGTTGGACCCTAAAATTTCAGATTTCGGGCTTGCAAAAATATTCAGCACAACTGATAATGAAGGCAATACACAAAGGATTGTTGGGACATAGTAAGATTTTCTTATGGTTCAGTACGTACTTGGTATATATACAGAAATGCACCAATACTAACTTAACTTCAATATTTCCTTTCAGTGGTTATATGGCTCCGGAGTATGCTTCAGAGGGCCTCTTTTCAGTCAAATCCGATGTATTCAGCTTTGGTGTGCTAACTCTTGAGATTGTTAGTGGAAAAAGGACATCAAGTTTTCATAGATACGGTGACTTTATTAACCTCCTTGGACACGTAAGTCTTTTCATCATTTAAACATGTAATGGATTCAGTATATTACCTTTATAAAAATGGAAGTATAAGGTTTTTAATGGCATCAATATCATTGTTTAGACCATCCACAATACTCACTGACAACAATATTGCTCTAATATTTGTGTCTTTCTCAGTTCATTTTTGTTTTGGAAGACCGTATGTAGAAACATTTTTGTACTAGACCACTGAAAATCATTTGGATATTTTGTGTCCAATCACATCGCAGGCATGGAAGATGTGGAAGGATGATAGCTGGCTTCAACTCGTAGATACATCATTATTAGTCACAGAGTCTTGTACACCACAAATGATGAGATGTATTAACATTGCTTTGCTCTGTGTCCAAGAGAATGCGGCCGATCGACCCACCATGTCAGAAGTTGTTGCAATGCTAAGCAGCGAGAGTATCACCCTACCTGAGCCTAAGCACCCTGTTTTTTTTCACATGAGGGTGACGACCGAAGAGACATCAACTGTTGTTGTGGCATCTAGTGTTAATGGTATCACATTATCCGCTGTAGATGGTAGATAGTTTTAAATTTTTCATCAAGTTCATATGAAAATATTTTATATATTGTACACTACTCCATTATTCAAGGAGTTCTCTATTTTCCACCTCTGAAATTGTAAATCAAAGCAAGACAAATTTTGTTGAATGGCAATGTTTGCCGAAATACCTGTTTATGTAGTTGCGTGTGGTTACTTTATTTTGCCAAGTTGTTATTTTTTTCTTGTAGAATAGCAAATCGGACAACATTTGTCAAACATCCCATCAAACTGTGGTTGATGAAATTTTGGACACAGAAGTTACACTTTTCCAGAAAACTAGCTACAAAATCCAAGACAAAGCGAGCCGCTACATATACGGAAAGAGAACTGTAGACTTTAATAGTATAGTAAATTTTAGATATGTGAGCAAAGCACAAAAGGGAAAAAAATCATGTCAGAAAAAACACAATATATGGAAAGAAAGAACATGTAAATACATCTCTCATGGAAAAAAGTGGGTGAAATATCAAAAAAAAAGTTGACCTGTGAACCGATGCCTCTGGCTCGGGTAGCGTCGGTTCATCCGGTCACTCATAACCCGAAGTAGCTGTTGAACTCCTGACAGCTGACGCAGTGATCACCGGTTGAACCGATGCTTTGTACCGATGCATCACCGGTTCATCCGGTGCTTAAGGATCTTCTCCTGGGCGCTGACGTCATTACACCAATGGTATGCACCGATACTTCACCGGTTCAACCGGTGCTGAAGACTTGGCTCTTGCGCGACTTGCATCGTCTCTGGAACACAGTACGCCCAATGCACCGATGCCCCTTTTTGACCCATCGGTTCATCCGGTGCCTCTAAGCTGACTTGGCTTCGATTCCCTCCTGCACCAAAATACCAAGGCGTCGGTTCTTCCGACAACCATCGGGCCTTGCTACGCCCGTAGGGGCGGCCCTTCGGGCCTTGCTACGCCTATTTTCTCTTTCTCTTTGTCATCACTTGAACCTAAAAGCCTGAGAAAGGTCATCTTGACAATCATATTAGTCCAAGTGTTGTGTTGTCATTCGATCACCAAAATCACTCGAAATGGCATAAATGGTGCCATGTTCGTTTCAAATGGAGTGATGAAAGAGCAACTTGGGAGCCAGCAACCCATACATTATTGTTGTTTATTAAAAGTGCTTGTCATCCAGTCTTATTCTTCTCTTTTGAAGGGCCAATCCTATCACTGATGTGTGTGCTTCAATCATATGATGGATCAACAGAAGAGGATTCAGAGGTGTCAGGATCTTCAATTATTCAAAACCAATCAACGCACCCTGTAAGTCAATTATTGGTATCATCACTTAGCACAACTTTTGCTAATCCTCACGCGGGGCCGCGCATAGCACATTCTCGAGCGGGGCCGTTGGTGGCGCAACAAGCCTTGCTGCCGCCGGCTCTACGACCAGGATGTGAGACGACCCGATGAGGAGGAAATGAAGACTAGAGAGGAATAGATGGAAATAAGAAAAAATAAAATGAGAAACCATATGTTTCAATTATGCCACCGACATATTTTACCAATAGTATCCATATACCACTCATACCATCTATGTATACTACCTATACCACAGTTGTAGGCTTTGATTTGTTACCCTCTCTTTAACTTTATCTATTCCTTCCCTGTCTCGAGTACTTTGCACATGTAACTGAAAGCGGCATGCCAGAATTAAAAACAAAACTCATGAGTAGCTCGGTATTAAAAATTTAAAGCAAATGGTGTTGCTCCTCTGCTCTGAACGCACAAATGCCTATATTCGGAGTGGAAAGAAGGTGTTGGGTGCACGGGATCAATGAATTTGCTGGATTTTTTTTTTTGCTAGACAGCTGAAACTCAAAAAGCACGTACAACTGATGAAATAATAGCCGAGTTCGTAATAGTTGCCTTTGGCTGCTTAAAAGCACTATCAATTGGGCCTTTTTGGATTGAGGGGCTAAACACCTCAATGTTTAGCTCCATTCAATTTTTTGTTGAGCCTAAGGATTTAGAGCGAGACTAAATATTAGCCCCTACAAGTTTAGTCTCTCTGTTTAAAGATCTAAGGGCTAATTTTTGGTTAAAAAGGGGCTAATGTTTAGCCCCCTTATCCAAACAGGGCCATTATTATTGTTTTGTGTTTTGACCGAAATAAACACTATAAAAAATCTGGTGATCCATGACAATTGAATTTCGTCACAGATCACTGAAAACCCGTCATAAAACAGTATCTATGACGATCTCAAATAACGTCATGTATTGAGCGTCACAGATCACACCTCGTGACGTTACTTAAATTTTCGTCATAGATTGCTTGATCCATGATGTTTTAAAACCGTCATGGAATGTCACCGGGCCGCTGAAGCCCAACCCAAGCCCGTTTTCTATGACGAAAATTAACGTCACGAACAGTATAATTTTTGTCACAGATTCTATTGCCATGTCACACATTGATGACATGGAGGATGACGTGGCTGCTGACATGGTGATGATGTGGATAGCAATGATGACGTGTAAATTAACGTGACCGATGACATGGTTGCTGACGTGGCGGGTGACATCAGCACCACGGCCCATTTGTGAATGGGCCCAATTCAGCCTGGTCCACAGACTTGGGCCAAATATTTTTCAGCCCACCATTAATTTCCAGCTAACCAAAATCAGCACTATATACAGCCCAAATAAAAATTCAGCCCACCAATTCATCCCATTTTTTCCACCCATTTATCGAAACAAAAATCCCAGCACAAAAATAATAGCATCACATGAATCACGTTTCCATTCAGCATCGCATTAAATCAACAGATCACATACATTTTTTTCATCTACTATCACTTGCCGTCCATTGTAGCATCAGAAAAAAAAAGATAGGTTTCAGCAAAATTACAAACACAAGTTTGGTTCCTGCAAAAGCTTAGTTCCACCAAAAGCTAACATACCACCATGACGCTTTGCTCGGTCCATTTTGACACAGCAAATGCTCAAGCTGCGCCTCCAACACAGCTTGCTTCTTCATCTCTGACCTAGCAGAAATCTGCATGTATGCTTGACGCCCATCTCATTCGCATCCACAACCATGTTGTACCTGCACATATATATTATAAAGTTCAGATGCACATGTACATGGTAAATTTCATATGGTATTATGAGGATACTAAGGTCTTGCATATTCAGATCTTACATTTCTATATCTATCCATGTTCTCTACAGATTAGTAGAGTACAAAATCTGCAGTATAGCACATGTATATAATACCTCATCAGGCAGTGCATCCATCTAGCAAGAACTCTATTTTCAGATAGATATCTAACTGGTCCACCTAGCACTAGTACTTTCAGTCTAGCAAAATAGCAGTTGAGAACACCTCTAATCCGAAGTTCTAAAAAATTGGTATAGCAAAGTTTAAGGATAGATAGCTCCAATTAATGATTTCTTATTACAAACATGGTATGACTGTTATTATAAGGGATCAGAAACTTATCTTGTTGTATGACAGGCTCAAAGGCTCTTATCAGCTTGTAGGTCACAAACAATACACTGCACAGGATAGCTACAGCTTATCAGGACAATCATCGAGCACCAGTTGACTTTATTTACCAAATCAAAATTGCTGCGTGGTAATGCAATAAAAAATTGTGGAACTTTTTAACAAAAACTATAGGGCAAGTTCCAGGGGTAGATTACTGTGCAAAGAAATATTTGCTTATTGCCAATTAGGATATACTAGACCACATTAGGATAAAATAAATAAACAAAAAAGCTCATGAAAACAATATTGCAGTGCGAGTACTAGCCTCACTTCACATAAACAACGATCAATTAGAAATCAAATTATCTTTCTTCCCTGTGTGATGACCAGCCATTCTCATCACTTGCTCCTGCACAACCTTTGCTCCATCTGCACATGGCCTCAAGCACATAATTATAAGCTATGGTCAGCTCTCTAAGAAATCCAGACAGGCCATTTAGTTCATCTTCCACCTGCAGCAACAAAGTGTGCGTGTGTGCTTGTGCTCACTGATCAGAGGATCAGTGCAGCTGAGGTAAAGGGTTAGGCTAACACAATAGAATGAATGTTTGCAAAAGTTAAGAGGACATCAGCAGCACCCTGCAACAGATAAACTAATTTTAGTTATCATCAAAGTGAGCTAAGGATTTTGTGGGAAAAAATAGCTCTGTCAAAATGAAAGGGCGCAATTATTTCTGAATCAGATGCAGCGTTGCCTATGATTTTCCAGTGGATACTATGATCCAAAATCAAACATTAAAGAGCACAATTAATACACCCTTCCAGCAAACGGCAGGAGCAAGAGATTCAATACATAAAAAACAATCCGCCCAAACAAGCACGCACTGCATCAGATTGGCCAAGAAGAAAATGAATCTGCGTATTCTTACAGCTCGTCTACTTGAGCAGTTGGAGGGACCGCGAGAAGCTACACCCACCCGCGCTTATGCAGCCATGCCCTCGCTGGAGTTGAACCCTGGCAAGAAACAGAAAGGGTTGAAGGAGGGGCGCACCTGAACTAGATTCACAGCCGCCATGTCGTTCATCGCCGTCGTCGCCGTCCGCGGAGGGGCTACTTGTGCTGGCGGACGAGGCCGAGCACCACCGGGACTTGGCCGCCGCGCTCCTCCCGTTCACTGAGGCCTGCGCGTGGCTTCACCTCGCCGTGCTCCTCCACGCGCCTCGGGGAGAGAGAGAGGCCGCGGACGAGCAGTGGCTCCGGCGGTGGAGGAGGACGCCGGCTCACGCGCGGGCGCCGGCGCGAGGAGGCCAGGGACGAGCGGCGGCTCCAGCGGTGGTGAAGGAGGAACCACCGGGGGATCTGAAGAGGAGGCGCGGCGGATCTGAGGGAAGGGAAGAGAGGGAGGGGGTTTCGGTCGGAGGAGAGCGGGGAGGAGTGGAGAGCTAGGGTTTTCGACGGCGACTCGCCTTTTATACTGTTTGAGAGTGATTCTAACCATTGGATTGCCAATGAATGGTCAGAAATAACTGGGCCGGGAAGACCGAGCCAAAAACAGCCCATATCTATCTCAGTTTAATGTTTTCTTTTTCTTTTTCCATTTAAAACACTCTTGTGAAGTAACTTGCAAAAAAAATATCTTGAATATCAGTACACTTTTTAAATGTATTAGACAGCATATGTTTTGTCATGTGGAAGTTTCAAGAATTTTTGAATAGATTTAGTATTTTCTATCATTTAAATGAATTTCTACAAGCTTATCGAAAGTAATTCCAAGCTGAACTATAATGTAGTATAATGAATGAAAAAATGATATTCATGTTATTGAGTCCAATTTGAGGCATTGTTGAAGAAATGAAAGGAAAATTCGAACATCTTGTTCACGAAACATGACAACGAACGTGCGCGCCGAATAGGTTTTAAATTCTATAAAAATCAAACGAAGTCTGAAAATTATGAGATTTGTCAGGATATCATGATATCATACATGGAGGTTGTGATAAAAAATTGAGCAGGTTTCGTAAAAGTTGTCACGTACGTTGCTTACAAAACTAAGCATCTCCGAAGAAGTTCCATAGACATGAGAAGGATTCAATAAGATTTTGAGTCACAGTAATGATCGAATTAGGTTTTCACTTCAAAACTTTTTGTATAGGCAATATACATGATGGATTGTCTCAGGTAAAATTTTGGTTATTTTTTGAATCCGTTTGATAATTTTAAATTTTTTTTGCAACTCCTGTATACTCCTAAACCCGGATACAAATAAAATGAACTCAATATGGGGACACAAATCCACGAGAGGCGCAGCGGTTCAGCTTCCTCCTCTCTAACGTGGGGGCGCGGGTTCGACTACCCCATGCGCTGCATTTTTTTAATTTAATTCAACCATCAATAGCAGCTGGTGACAGAAAGGTTATCTAAAAGAAAATTCAACAACTGATGCAAATGGTTAAATGGTCTGGTGGTAGAGCAGTCTCGTGTTCAGCGATGCGACCTGGGTTCGAAGCCCCTTCTGCTCCCCATTTTTTTTTATCTAATTCAACCATTCTGGAGAATAGGTTTATCTAAAATAAAATGCTACACTTTGATACAAACCATCTGATGGTATGTTGGTGAAAGCAGATTGCAGTGCAGTGCTGCGGTCCTAGTTCGAATCCCCCCGCAACTTCTTTTTGTTACAAATTTCGCGTACAGATGTGGTGGCAGTTTTTATCTAATATAAAATGCTTAACATGATGCAAACAAAGTGATGGCGCGGTGGTAGAGCAGGCCAAAGTTCAGCCCTGTCACCAGGGTTCGAATGCCCTTGGAGGCCTAATTTTTTACCCTTTTTTCTTTCTATTTTTTTAAAAGCATTTGTGTCCTACATGACAGGTGGGTCCATGTTGACGCCACGCAAACAAAATGATTTTCTGCATGTTTATAGAAAATAATTACAATTTGAACTACTTCTATTTCAAATACTATTTAGAAAATTCCTAAAAATAAATTTTAAGTATGGTTGTTCAATTATAGCTCATATCATAAAAATAGATGAAAATTTGAAATGTTTGTTAGGGATAGTTCAAATTTCTACTCAAAACCTTATTATAAAATAATGATAATAATACTCAAAACCTTTTTATGACATTAATGTTAAAACGTCATGTTTTGTGGGCTCAGTTATGACGAATTCAATAAAACGTCATATTTTGCGGGCTCAATTATGACGAATTCAATAAAACGTCATAAAGTTCTGGGCCTAGGGTCCATACCTTCAAATTCGTCATAGATTGTGTGCAATTGTGACGCTCCATTAAAATGTCATAAAACTTTCGTCATAGATCACCACATTTCTTGTAGTGAAAGCAGATAATCTGAAATGGGTCTGTAAACATTTTTTTTTTTGAGAATCGATCTGTGAACATTGGTGTAGAGTCAGATGAGCAGTGCCAGCAAGGTGTCTGTGGCAGAGCACCCGAGCAACAATGCATGTGAATGTCCGCTCAGTCTTCCAACGCATGGCTAAACGTACGCTTAGATCTAAACTAGCATTAATCGAGACCTTCTCCAGAACTGAAGTTGTGAAGTTAGTCTGTTGGTTGAGATGATAACCATAGGCCATAGCATTTATAAGTTTTTTTTTGGAAAACCCACACCCTGCGCCGGTGAGTTGACGACCAAGACAGGAGCATTTGGATGATGCAGGAGCACAAAAAAAAAGGAGCTAACAGTAGCAAATTAACATACATCACACATTCCTTACTGCATTCTTGTGTGAGCTAGCTGAACATTTGGATGATGGCCACGGATCCATATTGAAATGAGCTTGGTACGAAACAAGGTGATTCACAGATGATTGAGCAACGAAACGGCTCAAGCTACTACCTTATCCTGATGTAGTAACTATTTTTCTCTTGTAGCAACAAAACAATAAATCCGAAATGGAAGGTACGAGGTGGAGGTATGCATAATTTCATTAGCTTCTGGTAGAAAGCCATAGTAGATGAAAGATGTGTGTTAGAAACTTGGAAGGTTAGGATGAGGTGTTAGTGGAAGCTGAAATGCACATGCCACCAATTTTACGAACTCGGATGATTGATCAATGCACAATGTGAGAATCATATCAAGCTAGCGGCACAACACAAGCAGCGTTTGTATCAGACGGATTGGTGGAAGTAAGTTGGTTGAAGCCACCAACACCAATAAGGATGCCCACAACTGTCTCAGCTTGATTTGGAATTAAAAGACGTGATGCACCATCAATCAAGCTGGTTTCATGTTACATTTCTCTAATACGGCAAACCTGCTGTCAGTGGTAGCACCTACAAAAAGGGACTAGAGCTTGCAGGCTCTGCAAGAGTTTGCCATTTGGAGTTGTGACTTGTGAACTTCGAATTCCATTATTGTATCATCTTTCTGAGTTTAGCATTCAAATTCTGTTTTCAATTTGCTGCTAATTCATGCCAAACCCATTCTGTACTTTTGCAAGGCGGTAGCAAGTATATAAATTTCTTGTTTTTTCACAATAAAGAAGTAGTTCATATATACTATTGAGTCCATAGGACCGAACATAAACAGAGGCATACATCTCGTTCATATACTGATATACACAACACTGTCCTAACACAATGGCAGCCCCAGACCATTTGCGGGTTGCGGTAGATGCATGGGGTACACTACTGTGTCAACTGTACAGCCCATTTTGATAGCTTGAGGATTTTTTCTGAAAGCTTGTGCAGCAACTGCGACAAGAGTGATTGAGTGGAAGATTTGTTTACCTGCATGGAGTGAATTATGTTGATAACGACCAACTGCAACAAGGATGGGGAAACAGTGAAACACAGGAAAAACAAGAAGAATATTGTTCTGGATCTTCCGGTCCAAAGAATGTTTGTCCATCGAACCAAGTCCAGAAAGGTGGGGCTTCTATTGCCCTGGAGTTGCACATCATAGAGCGAAAATGCAGTTCAGTACCCTGCAGTAGCTACTGCACTTATTCTGGCCACTCATCCCGTCTGGTGGCCACTCATCCCACCTCGTGCTTCGTGAGTTCTTGTCTTTAGCTAATGCATTTGCGATGTATACAATGCCCCTTGCTTCGCTGCGGGTATGATAATTGTAGGAAGGGGCTATTGCGTTCTTGCCCCTGCTTTAAATGCTAATTATGATTTTACCTTCACTTTCTTTGACATTACATTTTTACCCTCAATTTTTGAAAATGAACCGTTCGATTACCCCTACTCTCAATGCTGTCGGGTCAATCTGGATTAAACGAAATGAAATAAATACAAAAACCCTTCATAGTGGGCGAAAAGGCCCAAATACCCCTTATCTCTTATCCTCATCCACATCCAGTCAGCCACCACCACACGGTCTCTCTCACCAGGCAGCCAGACAGAACCCTAGCTGCGCACCGCGTGAGGGCGATTGGAGCAGAGGCGCGAGTGAGGGTGACAGGAGCAGCGGCGAGCAGGCAGGAGCGCGACTCCGTGCGGGTCGCGAGGCAGGAGCGCGGCTCTGTGCGGGTCGTGAGGCAGGCGCGCGCGGGGGCGTCCTCTCCGGGCGCACGCACGGGCGTCCTCGCCAAGCCCACGGGTGGATGGGCCCTGCGAGGGCAGGCCTCGCCAGGCGCGCGGGCGGGCCGCGTCGCCAGGCGCGTGGTCGGGCAGGCCCCTCGAGGGCGCTCACGAACGCAGAGTCAGGGAGAAGAGGCTTTGGCTCAAGGCTCCAGGCGCGTCGTAGGGAGAAGGTAAACGCTCTGTTCTTGTGGTTGGAGTTCGATTTGATTTCAATTCGACTTAGAGGATCAATTAACCTAAATTTTTAGGGTGATTTTAGCTGACCATACTGTGATTTGTAGGCCAAATCACATGGATTTGAATCTTGTCGTTAAATTTCGGTCCTTCTTCAGTCTTCCTGATGGAGGACCAAAGTCATGGCGGCAGGGTAAAACTCTGCCAACTCAAATGGTTGACATCGATAACTATGGCTTGATGCAGTTGGTTGATTTCATAGCTGAGCACTATATGTGGGGTTCAAAGCAGTACATTTCTTTGTGGCGTGAGTTGGATAAAAGGGATCGAGGGTGTGTCCGAGCGACCCAAGAGGGGGAGGGGGTGAATTGGGTCACTAATCGCCTTCTAAAATCTATAGCTCCAACTAGTGCATAAGATAAACCTACCACGTCCTACACAAGCTAGTTCACAGTAAGGTTTATCTATGTGATCCTCTACTTACCCAAAAGGAGGCTTGCAACCTAGTTCCAATCCTAACCAAACTAACTAGGAAAGGTAAAGGCACACAAGCAATGCGGAAACGTAAATACGGTAAGTAAAGAGGTGAGGGCAAGAGGGATGCAAACTCCCGAGAGGACACATGGATTTATCCCGTGGTATCGGTAGGCCAAAAGCCACCCCTAGTCCATGTTGGCCCGCCACCAAGGCAACAATGGCCAAGCACCGAGTCTCTCCCGATCACCGTCTTGCACTAGGCCACCAAGGCACACCGGCAAGCAAAGGCTAAGTGCACCTAGTCACCAAGACAAGGTCACCGCCACTGTCTCTCTCGGTCACCACGGCACCGTCTTCACTACGGAGCTTCTCCACCAAGGAGGGGGTTTCCTCTTTCCCCGCACAAAGTGTCGGCACTGCTCCACACCAAGTCGGAGGGTCGTCGACGTGTACACTTGCTTAGCTATGGCTAAGACTTCTCTTAAGCTTGCTCTCTCAAGAACTAAGCCTATACAAGTGCACAAAGCACTCTCTCAAAGCTTCTCACAAGCTAGATATGACACTAAGCTCTACTAGGATGGTTGGTGATGATTGTTTGCTTGGGCAACACTTTCTTCATCTCTTGAGGCTTCCAACCATATGCTGCAACCTGCCTTGGGGGGTATATATAGCCCACACAAACCCCAAAAGAGCCGTTGGAAAAGTGGCTGACAAAAAGCGCAATCACCGGTTAAACCGATGATTCACTTTGTGTCATCACCGGTTTAACCGGTGAACACCTTTTTCCAGCTAGCCGTTATACTTCAACGGCTACATTAATCAACCGACGTTCTGCAGCTTAATCAACCGGTGAATGTAAAATCATCGTCGGTTTAACCGGTGAACATCTCCTACAGAGGCTCTGAAAGTTGGTCCAAAAACCAGTACAGATCAACCGACGCTCGCTAAGAAATCATCGGTTTAACCGGTGAATATATTTTCCTTGGTCTTTATCTGCCAATGCACCGACGTATGTCTTTTCTTTAATGTCGGTTCAACTGGTGAGTTTATCTTCAGTTTCTAGCCTTCTATACAACTGCACCGACGTAGCATCCCTTGTCTACATCGGTTTAACCGATGTATAGAAATGTTTTTCTTATCTCTTGATGGCTATATGCATTGAGTCTTTGTCAGTTTCTTCAACTTGTTTTCTCCATATTTTCATCCCTTGGACCTAAAGGGCTGTATATAATCAACTAGAACACACACATTAGTCCAAGTGGTGGGTTGTCATCAAATCACCAAAACACATATGAGGAAATATGGCAACCATGGCATGAGAGGCCATTTCTCTAAGAGGGGCCATTTTCCTTACAATCTCCCCCTTTTTAGTGATTGGTGACAACACAACCAAAGCAAGCAAAACATGTAGATATTGAAAGAATTTAGACACTTGAATTGATAAAAACTTAGCTTGCTTGGATGACTGTTCAATGTCCAATGCTTATTTAGAGAATGTGTTGAGTTGATCTTAAGCATTGGCATTATGGTATGACACTATGATTCAAAGGATCATTGATATTTCACTTCTCCCCCATATGTGAACCATAAATACCTCCCCCTATCACCATGCCTTCCATTTGCCATTGCATTTCCTCTTCTTCCCCTTATTGATGGCCTTCTAGGATCTCTCCCCCTTTGTCACCCAAAGGTTATCCTAGAATTTTTCTTCTTCGATGCTTAAAGATGTGGGGTATCTCCATTGTATGCTTGCTTTGAGACATCTCTGCCCCTTTGTCATCAAACACCCAAAAAGCGACCTAACGGTCTACAACGGCCACTCACAAGGAAAGAGCATTAGTAGCAAAATGAATTGACTTGGTGAGAGGTGTTTTACCTAGCCATGCCTCCCTATAATATTTATCTCTTCAATCTCTTTGGAGTTATGGCTTGGTCTCCTTCCCTTGTCCAATTTTTCTTGATCAATTGATACTAATTGTAAGGCTAATTGCAATGTGCATCATCTTGATATAGAAGGATTGAGTGTATTACCATTTGGACTAAGGGAGTGTGACTACAACAAATATCACTTTGAAAGTACGTTAGTTACAAATAAGACAAGATATAGAGCAAGCTCCCCATAAAGGTGTGTAATAAAAGCTAACTTGGGGGTACTATCTCTATAGCTTGAAAAACATGGCACTAAAAGATGATATACATAAAACATGTGCCATGAAGGTTTCCACGCAAATTAGCTCATGTAGGTTGCGAAAAGATTAGCGAGAAATAAAGACAACCTACCATATGAAACTCTAGGAAAGCTCATAAGATAAAAAAGAGTCATATAAGCATGCAATCCTAGTGAGATACGAGCAATTTTAGTTGCATAGAAAGAAGCACAAAAAATACTAAAGAAGTTTGATGCACCTTACCAATTGCATTGTTACATTGTGATAGCTTGCTCATACCTTTGTAAGTGGGTGAAGGGGAATTTGGGTAATTGATCCATGATAACCAACCTGACTCCAATCAAAACATGATGCATCCCACTTTATGCATCGTATAACTTGCCAAGTCTCCAAATTCCCCGAAGCCTTCTTGGATCCTAAGTCTTTGGAATCCAAACCTTTTGAGTGCTTTCCATGGTTGTGAGAACTTCCTTTGGCACCCAAATAGGTCGGTTCCATCCTTGATGTCTCCACCCCATGGCATGAGCAACCACCTTGTTATTTTCCTTCTTCTTGAGAATGTAGCGGTCGCTCTTTTGCTTGAATTTGTGGGTGGGCTTGGTGTATACCAATGAAGCCTTCAAGTATGGAGATGTGTTTTTATTGATCTCCTTAGCCTTCTTGTGGCCCTTCTTGTTCTTGTTCAAGTTCTTGGGCTTGCCGTTTTCTTTGTCCTTTGCTTGGCCCTCTTTCTTCTTGCATTGGTAGGACTTGTGGCCTTCTTTGTGACACTTGAAGCAAGTCACGATTTCTCCCTTCTCAAGCTTGTTCACGCCTTTGAGGGGGTTATCTTGAGAAGGTTGGGCTTTCTCTTAGTGTACTTTCCTATGAGCCGCCTCAAGTCTTGCCGTAGCTTTTCTACTTTTTCCTTGAGCTTTTCATTCTTCTTGACAATGAGATCATTATTTGTTTCTAAGATCACATTCTCATTGAAAGAAGTTAGATCACAAGAGGTAGATGCATCTACCTTGATGATAGGTATTTCACAAGGAATATTGCAAGGAAATGATTTATCCGATGATGATTCACTTCTAGATTCAAGGCTCTCATATTTATTTTTAAGCTCTTCATGCTCATTGTCTAACAAATTGAATTTGTTTAGCAAGTTCTCATATCTTGAGACAAATGAGGCATGAAGCTTTTCTTTAGCTTTGAGAGCTTTGATTTCTTTATTTTGTTTAGTGAGATGTTCTTGTTGATTATGGAGAAGTGTCATCATCTCACTAGTTTCATCGGTTTCAACATCGGATTCATCATTTGAGGAGGAGTCATCACTTACATAGTTATTACCTTGTGCCATAAGACACATGGGAGGTGGTGATAATCTCCGAGGGCGACGAGTGGTGGAGCTCTTGGAATCTTTGATGTTCTTGCTACTTGAGCTTTTACCACCTTTCTTGGGCTTGTTGATGGCGGAGAGAGCTTGAGATCATGACTTGCTCTTTTTCTTTGCCATCTTCTCCATTCCTACCGCATTCTCTCTAATGAGTGTTTTGTACCCAAGCTTATAAAGCTCATGTATATGCTTGGCTATCTTGCGGTGGTGATATAGCACGGCACTTGGGTATTCTTCATCCTCACTTGAACTTGATTCATCATCACTTTCTTTCTCATCCTCTTCTTCTTGTTCACTTGAGCTTGATGAGTTTTGTCGCCTTGGTTGGTGCTTGCATGAGTGCTTGGCGGCAAGGCTCTTGCGGCTTGAAGAAGAGGTGGACTCTTGCTCCTTCTTCTTTGTCATCCCCATACTATATTCATGGGCGATGATTTGATTAATGACTCGATTTGGTGTAAGCTTGACCAAGTCTTCCTTTAGCAAGAGTGCGTTGATGATGTCATAGTCGGGCTTGCGAAGGCTTCGGAGGATCTTCCGATTAATCTCCCAATCTTCAACTTGATTGAGACCTAAGGCATTAATTTTATTGACAAGAATATTTAATCGTGAGTACATGTCATTAGCATTTTCATTGGGAAGTTGCTTAAAGCTACTAAGCTCCTTGTCGAGAATATGATATTTTTGATTTGCAACATCCTTTGTGCCCTCATGATTCTCGATGATTTGCGTCCATAGCTTATGAGCATCTTCACAAGAAAAAACACGATTAAAAACACTATCACATAAAGCGGACAAGAGAGTAGATTTAGCAATTGCATCATATTGCTGCTCGGCCTTAGTCTCATTCTTTTTGCCCAACTCGGTGACACGCCAAACATCAAGCCCCCGGGCTTGAAGGTGTGCTTGCATAAGCACTTTCCATCGTGGAAAACCCGTGCCATCGAAAAATGGAGCCCTATCGGTATTCATCCCTTTTGTCGGACATACAAGCCCACTAGGAGGTGAAGCCTATTGATCCAATGAGCAACGAGGCTCTGATACCAATTGAAAGGGATCGAGGGTGTGTCCAAGCAACCCAAGAGGGGGAGGGGGTGAATTGGGTCACTAATCGCCTTCTAAAAACTATGGCACCAACTAGTGCATAAGATAAACCTATCACATCCTACACAAGCTAGTTCACACTAAGGTTTATCTATGCGATCCTCTACTTACCCAAAAGGAGGCTTGCAATCTAGTTCCAATCCTAACCATACTAACTAGGAAGGGTAAAGGCACACAAGCAATGCGGAAACGTAAATACGGCAAGTAAAGAGGTGAGGGCAAGAGGGATGCAAACTCCCGAGAGGACACGTGGATTTATCCCGTGGTATCGGTAGGCCAAAAGCCACCCCTAGTCCACGTTGGCACGCCACCAAGGCAACAATAGCCAAGCACCGAGTCTCTCCCGATCACCGTCTTGCACTAGGCCACCAAGGCACACTGGCAAGCAAAGGCTAAGTGCACCTAGTCACCAAGACAAGGTCACCGCCACCGTCTCTCTCGGTCACCACAGCACCGTCTTCACTACGGAGCTTCTCCACCAAGGAGGGGGTCTCCTCTTCCCCTGCACAAAGTGTCGGCATTGCTCCACACCAAGTCGGAGGGTCGTCGACATGTACACTTGCTTAGCTATGGCTAAGACTTCTCTTAAGCTTGCTCTCTCAAGAACTAAGCCTATACAAGAGCACAAAGCACTCTCTCAAATCTTCTCACAAGCTAGATATGACACTTAGCTCTACTAGGATGGTTGGTGATGATTGTTTGCTTGGGCAACACTTCCTTCAACTCTTAAGGCTTCCAACCATATGTTGCAACCGGCCTTGGGGGGTATATATAGCCCACACACACCCCAAAAGAGCCGTTGGAAAAGTGGCTGACAAAAAGTGCAATCACCGGTTAAACCGGTGAACACCTTTTTCCAGCTAGCCGTTATACTTCAATGGCTACATTAATCAATTGACGTTCTGCAGCTTAATCAACCGGTGAATGTAAAATCATCATCGGTTTAACCGGTGAACATCTCCTGTAGAGGCTATGAAAGTTGGTCCAAAATCCAGTCCAGATCAACCGACGCTCACTAAGAAATCATCGGTTTAACCGGTGAGTTTATCTTCAGTTTCCAGCCTTCTATACAACTGCACCGACGTAGCATCCCTTGTCTACATCGGTTTAACCGATGTATAGAAATATTTTTCTTATCTCTTGATGGTTATATGCATTGAGTCTTCGTCGGTTTCTTCAACTTGTTTTCTCCATATTTTCATCCCTTGGACCTAAAGGGCTGTATATAATCAACTAGAACACACACATTAGTCCAAGTGGTGGGTTGTCATCAAATCACCAAAACACATATGAGGAAATATGGCAACCATGGCATGAGAGGCCATTTCCATAAGAGGGGCCATTTTTCTTACATTGTATAGTGGTTCTATGGAGATAAAGTCATATGAGAACCTACGTGAGTGGTTTCAACTTAATCTAGATAGGGGAGTAGTTCATATCAATACCCAGATGAATGATTTTGAGGGCCCATTACAGTGTTCACCAACAAAACGTAGGTTTCACCCTTCTATTAGGAACAAAACAGCCCCAATTGAGCCACCCACCATTGAGCCATTAACAAATGAGAGAACCACATCCACAACCAAAAAAAAGAGAGGCACCAAAATCAAAAGAACAGAGCCAAATGATGGTGAGGGTGTAGCAGTTGATGAGGGCATGCATTCTGACACTGATTCACTTGTGGCACCAAGTGATAGCAGCTATGATAGTGATTTGGCTGCTTCATTGACTCTAATGATGATTGCTCTGATCCAGAGTTTGATCCTGATGGTGAAGTAGTTGATGACGATGAAGAATATGATCCTCCTCCTTTTCCTTTTCCTTTTTCTTATGACGTTGATGATCCAATTATTGGTGTAGATGTGGTATTCCCAGATGTGGAACATAGAGAATGCATGAGGCACTTGTGGAAGAACATGAAGAAGAATGGGTTCATCGGTGGACTTTATGGTAAGAATATGTGGTCAGCCGCCAAGAGCTTCACAACTGACAAGTTCAACTACTTCATGGGCAAGATAGAAGAGAAGGATCCTAGTGCACAGCCGTGGTTGGATGACAATCATCCATATGTGGGGAGTAGGAGCAAATTCTTTGAAGATTGCAAGGTAGATTACATCAATAACAACCTTTCAGATTCTTCAATAGTTGGGTGTCCAAGACCAAGGACTACCAAATTGTTGATATGCTTGATAAAATAAGGCAAATGATCATTGAAAAATTTGTTTTGAAATCCAAGATTGGTGCCAAAATGTCAGGAAAAATAATCCCAGCTATCATCAATGCTCTAAATGCTGAAGCCAAGACTATCAAGAACCATGATGTGTTGAAATGTGGGGCTGGAACAGCTGAAGTAACTGTGAACAGATTTAGGCATGCTGTCAACCTGCAACAAAAGACATGTAGTTGTAGGGCTTGGCAAGTCACTGGAAAACCCTGCACCCATGCTTTAGCTTTCATTGCTAAGCTGAGTTGACATGTACAAATGGATGAATTTTTCCATGACTACTTCTCTGTGGATATGTTCAAGAAGGCATATGCAGGTACTTTCAATCCTATGACATCAAAGGATAATTGGCCACGTGTTGATTTAGGCTACAAAATCAAGAAACCTAAATTGAGAAGAAAGCCAGGAAGACCAAGAATCTCTAGGATCAAGTCCTATAATGAGGCCGGCACTAGTAAAAAAAAGGAAGCCTTGTTCTGAATGTAATGAAATAGGTCATATAGCCAGGTATTGCTAAGGAGGTCTCACTGCTACTCAAAAGAGGAAGCTCTCATCTTCACAAAATGGATCATCTTCACAAACATCAGTGTGAGTATTGAATTGGTATTCAGTTATTCATGTAATCAGCTTATTTATGTCAACTTGTTTGCTGAACCATTTTTCCTCCCTACATGAAGTGCAAGTGCAGGTGAAAGTGGAAGGGGAAGGGGAAGGAGAAGAGCAAGTGCAAGTGAAAGTGAAACGGGTGGTGGTCGAGGAGGAAGGGGAAGGGGAAGGGGAAGGGGAGGAGAGGAGGAAGGGCAAGTGCAAGCGAAACAGGAACAGAAAGTGCTGGAGAAGGTAGAGGAAGGGGGAGGGGAAGGGGAGGAGGAAGAGGAAGAGAGAGGCTGGCTACATTGTTAGGAATGTGATGTGTTGCTAATGAACATGTAATATTGCAATACTAGTTGCTCTTGTTGGATGTGATCTAGTGAAATATGTCTACTAGCTATTGCTTTTGTTGGACATGTATGATGAGATGTTATCTATCTATATATGCATGTGGTTTGGACCTACTTTTGTCTCGTTATGCTGTCATTTTTTTTCAAAATCAAGTTGGCAATTTACTGTTCTTAATTGTGGAAATGCACCGAATATTATTTTGCAAGTTTTAGTTAATATGTGTTGAATTGTATCTACATACATGTGGTCAAATAGGGGTAAAATCACAAAGTTCAAATAAAAGTAGGGGCATATTCGCAAGGGCAAATATGTCTTCTTTCAACATTTTTGATACCATTACATGTTGTTCACGGAGTAGAGGTAAACTGAAGCTTCGTTTTCAAAAAGTGAGGGTAAAAATGTAATGTCGAAGAAAATGAGGGTAAAATCATAATTGGTATTCAAAGTAGGGCCAAGAACGCAATAGCCCCTTGTAGGAATGTAGGATCATGATTTTACTTGATTTGAGGGAAAATAATTACGTGATTTGGTTGAAATGAAGGAATGGTGAATGTAAAGATTCAGGGCTTATGCGCAATTATTACTAAACTTGAGGGGCTAGCGGGAAAGTTTGTCTAGATTCACGCATTCAGCGAATAGAAATCGCAAAAATGTAAAACTGAAGGGTTAGTTCTGTAAAAAAGAGGTTCGACTCGATCTCAAGAAGGGAATCTTCATGGGGCTTTTCTGCAAGAATTTGGAGGTATAAGTTTATGGATAGAATTTCTTTGTTGTTCAAGGGGTTTTATAGAAAAATACGCAATCTTATCTCCTCAACCTCACCTCTTTCCACAGCTCGCTACTCCAGTTCCAGTGTCTCTCGTGCGGCTCCCCGGCGGGGTCCAGGCAGGGAGCGGGTGCTGCGATCCGGCGCCGCGTGGCCTCCCCGGCGGGTTCCGTTGGCGCGTGGCTCCCCTCCCTCCCTTCCTCTTCCTCTCTCTCTCTCTCCCCCTCCCACCCTTGCAGACACCGGCTTCAGCGCACAGCCGAAGCGCCGCCTAGAGGCAGCCCCAACGCCAGCCCCGTGGCCTGCCTTGCCTCAGCGGCCACGCACAGGAGGTAGCGGGGCTCGGCCCGTGCGGGGCTTCAGCGGCAGCCCGTCACGCTGCTCCGGTTGCCGCGCCCAAAGTTCCGGGGTCTCCGGTCAACGCCGACGGAGTTGATCTAGTAGCGGTGCGACCGGCCTCCTCCAGCGCGGTCTCCCCAGATGCGGTGCTGCAACCTGGTAGATCGCGGCGTCAGCTCCCCGCGGGTCCAGCAGACCGGCGGCGCACGGGCCTCCCTGGCGGGTGCGCTGTGACGGGGTGGCCTCCCCGGCGGAGGCGCTGCGGCTCGGCGGCGCGTGGCCTCCTGCACAACTTGACGACGTAGCGCGGCGGCCTCTGTCACGGGCCACGGGCCGACTGGGCTGCGCGGGTTACTGTAGCGCAAGCTACTGTAGCACCGCGGAGCTCAGCTCCTTAGTCCCAAACTGAAAGTAGAGAGGGAGCCGAACCAGCTTAAATAGCCGGTCCCTGGGAAGCTAGTAACTCCGGTTCGAACCTTTTGCGCGAAACCAGAGAGTTAATTAGCAGGTGTGGTTTACTCAAAGTGTAGAGTAGATCTTAGCCGTTATCCTGGGCCGGGTCGTTACAGGGGTAGAAAAGCAACACACCCAGCTCTTTTATGAGTTAGTATAGATAAAATTACTACTCTATAAATGACTGCCCAGGAATTATTAATTGACAAGTTTCCCATACCAACTCACTTTATGTTGGACTGTAACTTTATCATGAAGGAAAAATAATAACACCTAAATCGCTAATCAACTCGGAACTTTGCATTCATACATATGCATTGTTGCATTTCATTTAGTTACGATAGATGAACCACGTGAAGGATGTGACGTTGAAGCCGAGCCAGAAGACGGTGAATGGTGGACACGTCTAGAAGATGGACGGATGGATCCAGATGTGCACAACTGAAGGAAGATACTCGCCGAGCAGTTGTTCTCTAACTAACACTGACCTAGTGTTAATCCCAGGCAAGCCCCGGAGCATGTCCTATCTATTTTAAATTTATGCAACTTATTATTGTTTCTATCTACTTGCGCATTTAAGTTTAAAGGAGTTGCTTGGAACCTTAGCTGCATAATCCTAGGTACCTATGCTTGAACACTAGTATGTGTAGGTCGCTAGATGGCTAGGCTAATGGTTCGGTAGAAGTCGAGTGATTTCCTGTCACTCGCGAGAACTATATGAGTTGAATGTTTACTACATACTGCAACTATAAGGTTCACGGGCGGGGTTGTGGTACTTGTGATACCCCGTCTGTTTAGTGAAAATAGATAAGGCCGCAGTGTGTGGTAGTGGTGGTTAAGCTTTTGAACGTACTAACCACATGCCGAGAAATATGGTAATCGGTAAGCTTCAGTACTGGATTGCACCAAGGCCGGAACATACTCCCCACCGTCTTTGAACGTTGTTCTCATGCGGCCAATGCGGGTGCAAGAAGGCTCACGACCCGGCGTCGTACCGTGGCATGGATTCTTGTATATGAGGGCGGTGGGCCTGTTCCGTGCAGCGGGAATTGAAGGGAAAAGTCGTGTGGGCGAAGCGAGACGTCGATTCCCATGTGTGTGTGTTAGGCCTGCCTAGCCAGGTTAACAAATTCGATTCGAATCGTCCGCTTCTCACGGTTTGGGACTGCTTAACCCTTTTGCCACATAGAGTAAGAAGTGAAAGATGATGATGATGAATATGGTTGGTTGGATGATGAAAGATAATTATTTCCACCATGTATGCTATTGGATAGATGCTCACCTAGAATGGTTAATTGAACTAGAACCTGAAAACTAAAATATGAAGTTAAGGATCTACTCTTTACTGCTTTTCGGCAAACAAACCCCTCAAGCCAAAAGCCTTGCATGTCTAGATAAAGGGCTAAGTATACCTTTAGTCGGGTAAGCCTTGCTGAGTATTAGTATACTCAGCCTTGCTTGTGGCTTTGTTTTTCAGGTGGTACATCGGAGGTTATGGATGACGTCATGTACGGGCTTCATCATGACGTCTTGTTTTGTCGCTAGACTATCGTTTGTTTTCCGTCACTCTTGAACTCTGTTGTCTTTTTATAAATTCAAACTTGGTTTGTAATAATAATTGAATTTCATACTATGTGCTGTAAAATTTGTGGAATGTTGAACGCTCTGAACTGCTTTGTCGATCCTATTTCAAGTGGTTTAATTGGGATTTTACCCGACAGCACTGCTGGATTACTCTGTTTTAAGTGCGTGTTAACCCTAGTTACCGTTTCGGTGATGGTTAGCGCACTTAAATCGGATTAATTTAGGCGGGACTGCCACAGCTCCACAAGCAAGGCTGAGTATACTAATACTCAGCAAGGCTTACCCGACTATGGGTATACTTAGCCCTTTATCTAGACATGCAAGGCTTTTGGCTTGAGGGGTTTATTTGCCGAAAAGCAGTAAAGAGTAGATCCTTAACTTCATATTTTAGCTTTCAGGTTCTAGTTCAATTAACCATTCTAGGTGAGCATCTATCCAATAGCATACATGGTGGAAACAATTATCTTTCATCATCCAACCAGCCAAATACATCATCATCATCATCTTCCACTTCTTACTCTATGTGGCAAAAGGGTTAAGCAGTCCCAAACCGTGGGAAGCGAACAATTCGAATCAAATTTGTTAACCTGGCCAGGCAGACCTAACACACACGCATGGGGATCGACGTCTCGCTTCGCCCACGTGACTTTTCCCTTCAATTCCCGCTGCACGGAACAGGCCCACCGCCCTCGACTACAAGAATTCACGCCACGGTACGGCGCCGGGTCGTGAGCCTTCTTGCACCCGCATGTGGCCGCATGAGAACAACGTTCAAAGACGGTGGGGAGTATGTTCCGGCCTCGGTGCAATCCAGTACTTAAGCTTACATATTACCATATTTCTCGGCATGTGGTTAGTACGTTGAAACGCTTAACCACCACTACCACACACTACGGCCTTATCCATTTTCACTAAACAGACGGGGTATCATAAGTACCACAACCCCGCCCGTGAGCCTTATAGTTGCAATATGTAGTAGACATTCAACTCCTATAGTTCTCGCGAGTGACAGGAAATCACTCGACTTCTACCGAACCATTAGCCTAGCCAACTATCGACCTACACATACTAGTGTTCAAGCATAGGTACCTAGGATTATACTAGTGTTCAAGCATAGGTACCTAGGAATATGTCTAGGAACAATATTATATAAATATATATATACACATATATAGTATTAGAGTGCTTATATATATAATACATAAATACTCATAAATAGAAATTTAATACATACACACACATATATATTTACATAGATATATTCGTTCTTAATTACATATATACGCGTATATTATCATATTTGCTGTGATTGTTAATATTAGATATTCCATCATAGTAGAATTCGCTTTTTGAATCGATGACTTCCTCAACAATAAATCCGGACAATTGTTCTTGAATCGCCATAATCTTTTCCTCCGGTATGAGTTTATCGCGCATCTCCTCGACCTATGGAAAAAGGGAATAATTAATTTTGACTAATTAAAATACGAGTTCAAATATTAACAAGTTTTTTACTTACTTCCTCCTCCCAATCTGTCCAGCCCTTTGGAGGACCTACCAGACCATGGATGTTCTCGCATATATAGTATGCGCATAAATTGCTGCCTTGTTTCTGCCTCATACACTTTAAGAGAGAAGAAATTAGCAGGTATTTACATGAATATATAATAAAACTAATGAATCGTGCAACAAATCATCCAAGTGCGTACCGCAAAATCTGTCTTGATATTCAATTCCTTGTCAAATTTGCCTAGATGATTTTTAGCGAATTCTTTCCAAATCATGTGCATGATTAGAACAATTATAGTCAAGTAACAAAGTGATTCAAATTATCGGTCATCGACGGAGTAGTGGTAGAATTACTTTTTCATCATGTTAAGAAGATTTTCTTATTGTTCTGGAGGTCTCCCCAATGAGTCCATAACCACGAGTAGGCTCTTCTCGGGAATTATGACAATTAGGACCCAGTGTTCACTGCAAGATTATACGGAGGCAGTTCTTGGTAGTTAAGGTTTAAACAATTCGATTACAGAATAGAAAGAGTTAGACAGAAGGAATCACTCACGCAAAGTTGTAAGGAAACAATATCATTTGCTTGTTGTGATGAACGCTTATGTACTTGAACAAGTTTTGGAATATCTCATCGGAATTGTCGCATAGAAGCCTCCAATTACAAGTAATTGGGTCGATGAAGCCGAGGTGAGAGTATCCCTTTCTCCTGCAAGTTTCTATCTCCATTCTACATGATACCGAATAAATCAAGAGATCAGTATGTTGAGATCATGCAAAACAATACGTAAGGAGAGTAAAATACTTAAAGAACCCACAAGCCGACCATAGAGATGTCGAGGGCCTCCTGATGGAATAGTTGGTAAGTTTCTTCTCAGTTTATCCATATAATGGCCTCCCCCCGTAAGAAATCGTCATTTTTAATGTTTGCGCCCTGCATGAAGATGCAATCGGCCATCGCACGCATGTAGTTCTGGTGTAGCTTATACATTTGCGTTGGAAACACGGACACTACTTCGGGGGGTACAAGAGAATTGCGGATCTCATACGTCCATTTGACGACCACATCGGCCTTTGGAATATCTTCTCCCCCTGCAATCTGAGCCACCGTCAGGTTTGATTCTTTAAAAAATGTAACAAAGTCTTGTTCTTGCGTCGTCTGTCCCACTACGAGAGGCTCTATTGATTGTTTCTTTTGGGCTCCGAGCTGTGGAACGTTGGACGACGACGACTTTGATTGTCTTTTCTTTTTCTCAGTAGTTTTGATAATTGTGCGTTCGTAGTCTGAAGGGGGGTCAATCGGAATGAATTTTCTCTTAATTGCTTCACACATTCCCTTAAAAAATTTCAAATCTATTGGATTTATTACTTTCTCGGGCTCCGGCTTCGGCTTCGGCTTGAAGTGCTCTTTAACTCTTTCTTGAGTTATCTGATCGCATTCTTCAAGGCTCATGTCCCAGGGTTTAATATGAGCCTGCTTAGTTTTCTTCTCCTTTTCCTTCTTCTTTGGAGGCTCCTTAGCCGGTGTAGCTACCTTCTTTGCCAGCGGCCGTTTTAGCTTCTTTGCCAGCGGCGGAGGAGTTGACCATGGAGGCGACGGTGACGCTTGAGTGTTCATCGGCGCATGAGATGATGGTGATGGAGATTGTGCCGTGAACCTTGCCGAGACAGTGCTGCCCTTGGGGAGTTTTGCGGAGATGCTGGCCTTGGAGAGGCATGCTGAGATGCTGGTCTTCGTGTTTGATCATCCGACTTTAGGATAATGTAGCGCTTATCCCATAGGATGTAGCCATAAATGGCTTCTGCTAGTGTCCTCTCCCCATCGCCTTCAGGAATATCAAGCTCCAGCGTCTCCCAACCTTGGCACACCTGCTCCACGCCAACTCTTGTGTATCCTGGTGGAATTTGCTGCCCATGGTACACGTCGCCTGGTTGGGTTGGCATGGCGGTACCGTACGCAACAGTGAACATTAAGTTCTTAACGGAAGTCTGCAGGTCACAAGGTGTCCGCTGGGTGATCTCATCCACTGGATATCGCTGCGGGGCCATCGCTTCAACTACGGCCTGGATCCCCGTTGGCTCGGCGATGGCGACGTCTGTGGAAGCGCAGCTGCTTTTTCGTTGAGACAGATGATCGGCTGCGACATTAGGCTCTGGAGGCACCATTTGTGCTTGCTGTTGCTGGCTCATTGCTATGGCCACTTGGCGTTGAACCTCTTCCTACAGTATTTGATCATGTGACATGAGCCGTTCCTCTAGCCTTCGCAAGTGCTCCCGCTCATCATTCTTTCTTCTTTCCCGGCTTCTATATGATTCAATGTAATCCCTGAACCCGTACTTCCACGGAACCACGCCTTTGCCTCTTGTGCGGCCCGGATGCTCTGGATTCCCAAGGGCATAAGTCAGCTCGTCCCTCTCTCTATCCGGCTGGAATGTTCCCTCGGCCGCTGCTTGTATGGCCTCCTGTAGTCTCTGGGCTGCTCACTGGATGTTTGGCACATAGATGCAGTCACCAGTCAATGGGTCCAAGCTTACCCCGTGACCATAAAACCAGGTCCTTGACCTTTCAGGCTAGTTCATGGTCGCAGGTTGGATGCCTCTGTCAAGCAGATCCTGCTCCATCTTCTCCCATTTGGGTATTGCAAGCTTGTAGCCTCCTTGGCCTAGAGTGTGATGGTACACTTTCTTCGAGGCATTGTCTTTGGCCTTCTGCACCTTCTGAAGCCCAAGCTCTGAAGACTTGTATTCCACAAATGCATCCAAGTGACCCCTGAGCTTTTCGAGCTCGCCAGTAAATACGGGTGTGGTCCCGGTCTTGATATATTTCTTCGTCAAAATTTTCTTGAATGATTGCAGCTGTTCGGCCATCTTACTCAGGGTCCAGTGCTTGCATATCTCTTCGGATTCAGCTGGAACCGTGAAGTTTTTCTTAAGCTCCCGCCAGCACCATTCTTTTTCTCTTTCGGGTACCGCATCCCGTTCCTCGCTTGGATTGGAAGCTTTCCAGCGCCTGAAGCTGATCGGGATGTGGTCCCTGATAATACATCCGGATTGTCTTATGAATTTTTTGGCGGCAGCTTCTGGAGCGATCGGTTCGCCTTGGGCCTCGCTTCGTCTTTTTCTGCTGCGACGATGATCCAGACGGCTATAAAAAACATTCATAGTATTCATATAGATTCAGATGAAAATATGATTGTCACTACAAATAAGTATAGTTGTGATATGTACATTAGCACTTTGTTCAGCAGCAGCGTCATCCTGAATAGATGGTGGCTCAATTCCATCACCGGACATATTAAAATATATGTCGGTATTGCTGCCATCATCAGCTTGTTCAGCGACATCTCCTTGACCTTCGCCAATGATATTCAACAGGAACTGTTCGTCTTACGCGTCTGTGTGTCGCGGGTCCATCATAACTAAAATATAAATACAAATAAAACCCATAAAAAAATTCTCTAAATAATCCACATATTTAGATCGGTAACGATCGGAAACTATCGGTCGGTATCGGTAACGATCGGAAACTATCGGAAATGATTCGGTCGGTATCAGTAACGATCGGAAACTATCGGAAACGATTCAGTCGGGATCGGTAATGATCGGAAACTATCGGAAACGATTCGGTCGGGATCGGTAACGATCGGAAACTATCGGAAACGATTCGGTCGGGATCTGTAACGATCGAAAACTATCAGAAACTATCGGAAATGTTTGTGTGTTAGCGCGAGTTTGCGAGCTCGAGAAGTAATATAAATGACATAATTAAATAATAAATACATAATACATTAAAATATTTGAGTGACATAATTAAAGAATAAATACATGATAAATTGAACTCTTTGAATGACATAAAAAAATAATAAATACATGATAAATTAAAGTCTTTGAAAACATAATTAAATAATGAATACATCATAATAGAAATTCCGTCTAATTCTATATTTCCTTCTCTATTTCTCTCTAAATTCACTCTAATAATATATCCATAATTTGTCGCTAATAATATATCCAAAATTTAATTCTAATAATATATCCAAAATTGAATTCTAATAATATTTCCATAATTGAATTCTAATAATATATCCAAAATTGAATTCTAATAATATTTGCACAAAATTTGCACCTAATTCTAATAATTGAATTCTACTTAATATATAATAAATAAAATTAACACCTAATTCACTAAAATTTGCACAAAATTTAGTGTTTGGGGGCAGGGGCGGCAACGACCCACACAGCTCGGGGCGAGGTCGGGACGGCGAGCTCGGGGCGGCGCACGGGCGAGGCGGAGGTCGAGGACGACGACGGCACAAGCATCGCGGCGGTGGACGACAGGCGCGAGCGGGGAGGAGGGACGACGTCGGCGCTCGGGGTGGGGGCTTGGGGCGGCGGAGATCGGGGACGACGGCGCGGTGGGGAGGTGGAGCTCTGGGCGGCACTCGGGGACGGCGGATCTCAGGGCGGCGCTCGGGGATGGCGGACCTCGGGACTGGCGGCGCAGTACGGCGGCGGAGCTCGGTCGGCGCGTCCTCTGGTGGCGGGGGACGGCGGCGCTCCGGGACAACGACGGCGGCTAGCAGGAGGCGGTGGGCGCAGGGGACGGCGGCGGCACGAGCGAGGTGGAGATCAAAAACTGACCAAGTGCTGGAGGAAGGCAGTGGAATGGGAGATATATAGTGTGGGGGCCTTTTGTCCCGGGTGAAGCCACCACCCGGGACAAAAGGGCATTTTATCCCGGGTGGTGGCTTCACCCGGGACAAAAGATGATTTTGGGCGGGCCGGGAAAATTCCCAGCCCGCGGCCCATCTTTAGTCCCGGGTGGATCTACCACCCGGGACAAAAGGGGCCCGTTTTCCCTCGTTCCCGCCAAATCTTATATTTGTTTTTGTTTCTTTTTACTTCTCTTTTAAAATTGGCTTTCATTTGTTAATTCAGTTAATAAAATTATGATTCCAAATATTATGGAATAAAATTTCTTATCTCTATATAAACTTGATACACACAACAAAAATAATTAATTTTCATTCAAGTGATTGGGTCAACGAAATATCTAACTTTTTTGAAATCATATTTGTTATTTTGACCATGCAAAAATATATTAGGTGAACAAATTTTTTCAAACTGTTGCTTTTCGACACAAAGTGGATTCTATCACGATATTAATGTTTAAAAAGTGAATTTTAGATAAAATTAAGCAATTTCATGATATTAATGAGCAGTGTGTGAGTTTGAGAGATAGTGTGTGTGTTAGTTAGATTGTGTGTGTTAGTGAGAGAGTATAGTGTGTTAATGTGAATATAATTTCATGAAATAAATAAAATTAGTTGAGTAATCTATTATTGAATTGAAATTATAATTGAGTCTGGTAATTAAGTGAAAAATTTAAAAAATAATATATATAACACATAAAGTATAATTGTACAGTACATATATAATAAAAGTATTCGAATTGCGATTATGTTTTTATATAATAATATAAAATGATTCAAGTACATGAAGGATTAGCGGTAACAGACTTTCTCTTCACAAATGTCACTTGATTATGATCACGGCGCAAGTATGGAGCATCATCATTGGCTAGCAGGATGCATGGATCAGCATTTACTTCGAAAGGTGGAATGACAACAAAATTATTATATTCTTCTGACAAGTCTGTCTTGTTCTCTACTCCAACGATGTTTCTCATTCCTGATAGAACTATGTGTCTCTTAGGCTCTTTCTTTTGCTTGTTTATTCCCTTATTTGGCTTGCTGGACATGTCCTTAATGTTGAAAACCTGAGCGACATCCTGAGCTAGGAGAAATGGCTCGTCTCTATACCCAAGATTGTTGAGATCAACTATTGTCATCACATACTCATCTTTTGTTACCCCTCCTCCAGATAGCTTAACCCATTGGCAACAAAATAGAGGCACCTTGAAATTGAGACCGTAATCCAGCTCCCATATCTCTTCAATGTAGCCGTAATATGTGTCCTTTTTTCCATTATTGTCCGTGGCATCCATACGAACACCGCTGTTTTGGTTTGTACTCTTTTTATCTTGGGCTATCGTATAAAATGTGTTTCCATTTGTCTCGTACCCTTGGTATGTTAAGATATTCCAAGATGGTTCCCTAGCCAATAAGAACAGTTGTTCACTTATATCCATGTTATGCATTAGATGCTTCCACAACTAGCTGCAGAAAGTGTTCATGTGCTCACGTGTAATCCATGCCTCAGACTTTTCCGGGAAATTGGAGAGCAGAATTTTCTTGTGTTCCTCGATATATGGGTCAACCAAGGATGATTGTTGAAGAACCGTATAATGCGCTTTCTTGAATGAGAAATCATCTGTGCAGACATAAGATTTCTTTCCTAATGTACCCTTTCCAGTTAGTCTCCCCTCATATCGCGATTCAGGGACTCCAATCGGTTTAAGGTCATCAATAAAGTCAACACAAAAGTCAATGACCTCCTCAGTTCCATAGGCACTGGCGATGCTTCCTTCTGGACGAGCTCGATTACGAACACATTTCTTGAGTACCCCCATGAACCTTTCGAATGGGAACATGTTGTGTAGAAATACTGGTCCGAGGATATCAATCTCTTTGACAAGGTGCACTAGAAGATGTGTCATGATGTTGAAGAAAGATGGTGGAAATAAATCGATTTGAATTCTTTACACGTATCGAATAAATAAAATATATCAAACCTAAATTAAACTAAATGTAACATAACATGAATAATTAAAAGATATGCAATATCCATCATACATCTTGATTAATTAAAAGGAGTACTTAATCCATTACAGAACTTAACAAAGGAGTACTATACATGAAACTTAAAAATTCGGACAACAACACATAGGTTTTCAACCGTCCTTGCGTTGGAACGCAGAATGCTCTAACGGATTTCTTACTGGCGCAGAAGAAGATGGCGGAGCTGAAACCTCCGAGTTTGGTGGTGACGAACCGTAACGCCGCAATAAATCATCAAGATCAAACGGAGGTTCCTCGCCCCTTGCCATGCATTCTCTATATTCTTTTTCCAAATAACGGAGCGCTGCCCTATGAAAAGCACTAGGTTTTTTGGACCGACGACCTACTCGAGTTGTGCCCTTCTCTCCAGAAGGACAACGATCACACCCACCGGCGCCACTCCCTCCAGTTGCTGAAGCCATATTTTACTGAAAAATACCTTTATTTTCCACAAAATTATAAATTCTTACCATTACAATGCAAAAATTATTTACTATTACAATTACAATGATCAGATTAATAACTCTTGCAAATAACAATGAAATCATACAAAAAAGACGAAATCTATCATTAATCCTCAAGAAATCTCTAATTAATTGAAAGAAATCTCTATAACTTCTAATTACTTTGACACCCTTCAGTTCCAGGAGTACACTCTTTTCAATATCTAGAAACCCTCTAGAAGAAAAATAAACCTTTATTTCTGAAAATGTATATGTCAGTAACCTCAACCCTGTGGTGATGACACTGCCTTTCGAGGGGACACGGTGAGGTACAAGGATGTCACCAATCGGCCAGTCGCAGCACCAACATTTACGATTAATAGGCACAGCACTTGGCACAGGCAGTGTGCTCGTTGATATGCTCTCAGTACAACAACGGCCATGCTGACTGCGTCAAATGCTGTCTTCTTATCAATCGGAAGTGCTGGTGATGCGACCAACCGATTCGCGACGTCCTTATAGCGCATCGTATATCCCCGAAAGGTAGTGCCATCACCGTTGGATGGAGATTAACGACGTATACTTGTTTCGAAATACATCACTAGAGTGTCAAAATAATCCATTCATACTACAAAAAATTCTAATATACTCATTTCATTAATTCCTTCATGAATACAAAAATCAACTATCCACAATATGGTCATATATACAAGTACATCACATGAAGTGTCTACACTCATTCTAAAAATTTCTACTATCCACATACTCATATAAATCTAAAAGAAAATGACACCTACATATGCAATCTAGCTAAATGTCCAAGAAATGAGCTAGCTACACATTTTCTCTATTTCTAAAGCATGAAATGAGCTATACAAGCCAAGGAAGAAGAGAAAAAAGAAGCCCCAAACCTTTAGCACCGATGGATGGACGGGGAATCAAAGATCTTCACAAATGTGGTGAAGAAATGAGCAAGAAATCCTCTCTCCCGACCCAAGAACAGCAACAAACAAGTGAGCTGAATGGCTCGGGCGGGGGAAGAGGGAAGGGGATAAGGGGGCCAAGGCCTTTTGTCCTGGTTGGTGGCTCCAAAAGGGACAAAAGGCTACGCGGGCCTTTTGTCCCGATTGGAGCCACCAACCGGGACAAAAGGCCTCCCTTTTGTCCCGGTTGGTGCCTCCAACCGGGACAAAAGGCCCCTGTCCCCCCCCCCTCGCTGGCCCGGCTTGCCGTTGGACCCGGGACAAAAGTGTAACATCCCAAAATTCACTAAACTAAATTGTACGCTAAATATTTTCAAAATCATTTTTCATCGTTGAGCTCAATTAACCCTAAACCCTAATCCCCTCCCAGTTTTTCCGCTGTCCTGTCATCCGGTTTCAAACGCCGACCGAACCCTCCCTCTTTTTCCTCACCGACGTTGCATCCCGCACCGCTCGGCGGCCTGTCGCCACGCGCGACCGCTCGCCTCGATCGGCGCCGGCAATCTCCCAACCTTTTTATCCCTCTCTTTCCCTTTTTCTTTCTCCATTTCTTTTTCCTTTTCCCTTCTTCCTTCTTCCTTTTTCTCTTTTCTTTTCTCTCTTTTCTTTTTCCCTCCTTCTCCCTTCCTTCTCCTTCTCCCTCCTCCTGCTCTGTCCCGCACGCGTGCGCCCTCCTGCCCCAACCTCCGCTCAGCCCGCCGCCGCACTTGGCCCACGCACACGCGCGACACATCTGTCTCCCCTAACCGCCCACACACCAAGCGCGCTCGACCCGGCAACTCGGCCGCGCGCACGCCGCCCGGGCCGGCCCCCGACCTTGCCCCCACGCTACAGAGCAGCGTGCCGCCGACACCACGCGCACGGTACGCGCCCGCCGAATGCCGCTCGGCCACCGCCTGCCCCCACGCGCCTCCCCTGGCTGTGCACCCCGACCCGCCTCGCACACTGTGCTGCGGCGCCCTGAGCCGTGCGCGCGCCCACGCCACGCCACGGCCGCATGGACGCGCTCGCGCGCGCCCGCGCCGGCCGCACCACACCGCCCGGTCCCGCTCGCCCTGTGCCCCACGTGCACCGCCGCACCGCTTGCCGCTACCCGCTGAGCCGACGACACGTCACGTCGCCTGGCCGCATCACCGCGCCACCCGCCGAGCCGCACGCACGCCACACACCGCCGTCCGCGTCGCTGCCAAGCACGGCGAGCCACACCCGCGCACAGCGAGCTCGCCCTGTGCCGCGGCCTCGCCGCTCGCACCACTCCACGACGAGCGAAACTGGCCGAGCGCCATTAATGGCCGCCCGCGGACCTCGCTAAGCCAGCCACCTACCCCCGCACCGCTCCACCGACCTACTCGGGCTATAAAAGCCCCCCCACCCCCGCGTCGCCCTTCGCCCCCACGAGAGACCACCGCCGCCATAGCCCTTCTCTGCTCCCCTAGCGCCGCCACCGGAGCCACCTAGCACCGCCGCCTGCTCCTGCTGCCCCGCTTCCTCGCCGCAGCCCAGGCCAAGGCGAGTGGGGGAATTGAATCCCCGCACCCCACTGCCCCTTTCCCTCTCCACTCCGGTCGCCACCGCGCCCCCAGGCCGCGGGCCCATGGCCGCCGGTGCCCCTAATTCCCCCTCCCCTGCTCCGTTCGGGAGAAAGGAGGAAGAGGAAGGGCTATTATGCCCAAAACCCCCTAGCCTTCCCTGTTTTTGTGAAAGAAACCCCCACCCTTTTTAACCTTTTTCCCAAGAAGCCCCTCCTGTTTTCTTATTTTGCAAGCAAGCCCTCCAACTTATAAACCCAATAATAAATAAACCCCTACACCTTCCTAATCGGCCCAAATATTTCTAGAAATTACAAACCAAGCCCTTGCCTTCTTAAATATAATTACAAATAGGCCCCTGGACCCTGATTTAACCACTAAACCTTTAAATAACCTATCATTTCATGCGCCAAACGACCTCGGATCTACCTAAAACTTTTCCACGCCTCTCATAGCATAGTTTTGACCACGCCATTAGGAAACCACCCAAAGATATTACTCCGAACTCCATATATTAATTATTTCCTATTCGAGCTCAATGATAAAACTTTTATTTCTTTTTCTTGATTGTGTGTTTGTTTGTTTGCGTCGTAGACCACGGTGTGAATGAAGGAGAGTCCATTGATGAGCAGTATTGTGAGCCAGCGATTGAGGACAAGTTCCATGACCCCGAGCCCGAAGGACAGTGCTTCGACCAGGACCTCCCCGAAGGCTTTGAAGATGGCAAGTTCAATCCCATCCTTTGATGCATGCTTTTGTCCTAGTTTTTATAAATACAACCTATTGGCCTGTTTTAGAAAATTGCATATATTTTGCTTGCTGAAAACATGGTTGGATAGCCACCCCTTGATTTGTCATAACCATTCCTTGACCACCTAGATTAATGTCTGATTTTGTTTGGACGTTAATCGCTGCTAGAACGCTTATTATCTTATACACAATACAACTTGTTTTATAAAGAAAAGGTGTGCGTGTGTGGGAAGGGATAAAAGTGGATTTTTCGAAAGATGAGTCTAGACGTGATGGATGGCATTTCTGTGTGATTTGCCGTTGGTGTACTTGTGCCTATGTGGCAGAGCAAGGAAGGGAGATATCCATCTTGTCACCACTAAGGACCGAGTTAGTGTGTCATCTCTTCTAACTCCACTATCGTGCAAACCACTCGACCGTTGTATGGGCAACGGCTTAGCATAAAGCCCACTAGTTAGTCTGATAGCTATCAGGAGAGCTGAGAGCAATGGGTGATCAAGGAGAAGGGATTAGCTCTGTGTGACTTATGCCCCGGTTAGAACCTCTGTGATAGGTCGATAACCCCTTGGTGCATCCCCTGATGGCTAGTCAAGTCTTGCTAAGGTGGGTAATGGCTTTGTTGGGATCTGCACCGACACTAAGGTGATCGAGTTGCGGTACCCCGCTTGTGGGTAAAGTTGCACACCTCTACAGAGTTAAGAATCTATTCGAATAGCCGTGCCCACAGTACTGGCCGAGTTACGGTGTGGCCACATAACTAGTGTTTACTTTGGCATGGGTTGGCGTGAGTTGTTTTGGAAATGTGTCCGGCAGTTGTGCCGTGTGCTACGGCAGATGAGGAGTCTGGTAGCAGTCTTAAAACTTGGATCCTGTGTGGATCACCCCTTCGTGTTACTCGGTACAAGGAAACTGGTTTTGAAAATGTTTTCTTTCAAAGGAACCCTTGCATAAAATATTGCTTTCCGCAAAAGTAAACCTTAACCTTATCCTTGAATTACCCCGTGCATTATACTCTGTTTATACCCCCCACCCCCGTGGGTGTGATTGGACTTGCTGAGTACGTTTGTACTCACCACATTCTTTATTTTTACAGAAGAAGATCCAGACTTTGTACATGACGATGTTGAGTAGGGGTACCGTCCTGCACCCAGCCTTGCCTGTGGATTAGGGACACCCGCATGAGTTACCGCATGGTGTAAGACTCTGATGACCTTCTTTTTATATTTAATATCATTGCGTGTGTATGGATTGTAATCCTCGTGATAGTGGCGCTTCTCTGCTCACTACCGCGTAGAGTTTTACGGTAATGAACCATCTGATGTAATAAATGTGTCATCAGCCTCCTGGGACTGATGTTTGTATCACATTTAAGTCTTCTCTTTTGAGGGGGCGCTTCAGGTGGTATCAGAGCCGTAGGTTGGCCGTAGGACGTGACCCCTAGGAGCGAGACCCCTTTTCCCAAGCCTTTCCCTTTAGGTCCAACCCTGTTTAACCTCACAGACCGTTTTTATGCAAAATGGATTCACCTAATCTTTGTTTTTCAGATGGATGAGGAAGGATGGACCCAGGGCGATTGCCAAGCTGCACCTGGCTTCCCCAACCTGTTGATCAACGCCCTGGAAAGCCTTGGCGTTACGGAACGCCCAAGGTACTACAGCAGAGAGTACGAGCACCATGGTACCCTCCGCTGCAGGGTGATCCTGGTCATCGCCAGAAGTGATCGCTACCCCGACATCCAGCCTTGGCGAGTGTCCGCTACGGGATTTAGGCACCAAGACACCTATCCCTTGGCCATCAGAAAGGCACTCCGCTACCTGTGCCGGATTTTCGAAGAACACCTAGCCCCCATGCCAATGAGGTTCTTTCCGCCGGCTATCAGAACCCCAGTTTGGGAAGCACGCATGAGAAGTCTGGAACGGCGCCGCCATGAAGAGGACCCTCTGTACCAAGTGGCTACCTACCTAGCCGCCTTGGATCAGCTCTTTGACGAGCAAGCCAACATTCTGAGGGAGCAGACCCATCGAGCCGAGCAAGCAGAGCTCACGGTGAGACTGCAACAGGTACGAGTAGCCCAAGTCGAGGCAAGAGCCGCAGCCGCGGTCAGCAGTGAAGCAGTTGCTCAGGAAAGCCTCAGGCAAGCCCAAGACCAGCGTATGCAAGAATGGACGAGAAGTGGAACCCCGGTCCCGGCAATTGGGGAAGACCAAGTTCTACTCGGGACACCCGTCATAGGATGGGGACCACTCGTGATAACCCCACAAGCCCCACACGAGAACCCTGAAAGGTCTACTGCCGTCGGTGAAAGGGGAGCTGCTACGCAACCCCTGGAAAATGGAAACCTAGAGGACGGCGAGCAAGGACTACTCGCACACTCCACCCCAGAAGAAGGCTCGCCCCGCGAGTAGATTGCCCGACGCCATCCTAGTGTTGTACCCTCCCAGCTCCCCTGGCTTGAGTTGTACTCTTAGTATGAACCTGTACCCGGACATGTAGTACGTGTTTTAGTCTTGCCCCGCGTTGTACCCTCCCTTACAATAACAAAGTTGTGTGTGCTTGTTGTTTGCCATGTTTGTGTGCTTGTTAGTTGTGTGCTTCGGCAGAAGATAAATTCTGCCTTTTCAAAAATACGAATTAAACAACTTAAACATCACTTAATCCCAATCTCACAAAAACTCTACCCAATTTACAGATGGCTTCCCGAAGCGTTACGAGGACCTCCCGCATTCGGAACCCTGCAGTCGCTGGTATGAGAGTACAGCCTAATGGACAGAACCCTCCCCAGGATGAACAGGAAGTGAGTCAGAACTGAGGAGAGAATCAAAGAGAAGTGCCACTGCCACCACCTCCACCCCTCGGAGATCTGGCCCAAATAATTCACAACCAGACCCTCATCTTGGAAACACTGGCCAATGCTCTCGTAAACAAGCGGCCCCGAGAGCAAACCATGAATGACAAGCTGACGGCTTTTCTGAGGACCAAGCCGCCCACCTTTGCCGGATCCAGCAACCCCTTGGATGCAGACAATTGGCTGCGTGTGATTCAGAGAAAGCTCGAGCCGTTCGAGTGTCAGGACCGAGACAAAGTCCTGCTGGCAGCACACCAACTCACCGGGACTGCCTTAGCATGGTGGGAGAATTACTGTGCCGCCGCCGAAGATGCCTCCACCATCACATGGAAGGAATTTGTGAAGGAATTCCGCCGATATCATATCCCCTCGGCCACCATGAAGCGCAAGGCGGATGAGTTCGGCGCTCTGCAGCAGGGAAGCATGTCGGTGGAAGAGTACACCCATCAGTTCATGGAGTTGGCCCGATATGCCCCATAAGAGGTGAATGACGATGAGAAGAAGCAGGATATGTTCAAGAAAGGATTAAACCCAGAACTCCGGACCTTGCTTACTCCACAGATCTACCCGGATTTCAACACCCTGATGAACAAGGCTATTCTTATAGAGAGGGCCAAAATTGATGAAAGGAAAGATAACAAGCGCAAGTTTCTAGAAAGCAAGTCCCGCCAGCAGGATCGCTTCCAGAAACCAAGAAGCTTCAACTATACTGCACCAAGGTATCAGGCTCCAATGCAGTATAGGACTCAATCTCAAGTGACAGGCCCACAAGCCTCTAACACGTAGTTTCGGAGCCAGAACACCATGAAGGCCCCGCAGAGCAATGCAAGCCAGGTCACCACCAACAACAGCAATGCTAGGGTCTGTTTCAACTGCCGAGAGACAGGGCATTTCATTGCCAACTGCCCATATGCCAAGAACAAGCCTGCTACATCAGCCTTCTCCAATACAGTGAATGGACCAAGGCCAGTCCTGTCAGGTGCCAACCGAGTGCCCATCCGCAACAACAACAACACCAGCAACAACAGTCAGTAGATGAGGCAGCCCCAGCAGTCATTTGGACGAGCCCGCGTCAACCACAGCAACGCACAGGAGGCTCAAGGAGCTCAGGGCGTAGTGCTCGGTGAGTACCTAGTCAGCTCAGTTCTTGCAACAGTATTATTTGATTCTGGAGCATCACACTCATTCATATCCTCGAGTTTTGTAGAAAAGCACAACATACCTACAGTACTACTAAAAACACCCCTAATAACCCGGATGCCCGGAGGTGACATCAAGTGTCAACTAGGGTGTCTATGGGTAAGGATCAATTTAAGTGGGGTAGAATTTTTAGCAGACTTAGTAGTACTTAAGTCTAAGGGGATAGACGTGATTCTTGGAATGGACTGGTTAAGCCAACACAATGGTCTCATAGGTTGTACCGACAAGGTGGTACACCTAACAAACCCGGAAGGAGTACGAGTGACCTGCCATACCCGGGTAAGTAGATCAGACCCGATGGTGTTTAGCATGGAAGCCAGGTCCTTAGAAGAAGTCACAGTGGTAAATGAGTACCCAGATGTTTTCCCGGAAGAACTCCCTGGAATGCCACCAGATAGGGATATAGAGTTTGTCATCGACCTTGTCCCTGGAACCGCCCCTATAGCCAAGAGACCCTATAGGATGGCAGCCTTTGAATTGGCAGAATTAAAGAAGCAACTAGAAAAATTACAACAAATTGGCTTCATCAGACCAAGCTCGTCGCCTTGGGGAGCCCCAGTCCTGTTTGTCAAGAAGAAGGACGGGAGTATGAGGTTGTGTGTGGATCACCGGGCGCTAAACGAAGTCACCATTAAGAATAAGTACCCCCTCCCAAGGATTGATGACCTTTTCGATCAATTGAAAGGAGCCAAGTACTTCTCCAAGATCGATCTGAGGTCAGGATATTTTCAGCTCAAGATTAGAGAGAGCGACATCCCGAAGACAGCCTTTGTCACCCGATACGGGCAATTTGAGTTCACTGTGATGTCCTTTGGACTCACAAATGCTCCTGCTTATTTCATGAACCTCATGAACAAGATATTTATGGATGAGTTAGATAAGTTTGTCGTAGTCTTCATTGATGACATACTTATTTACTCAAAGAGTGTCCAGGAGCACGAGCAACACCTGAGAGTAGTTCAGGAAAAATTAAGAGTACACAGGCTATATGCCAAATTCAGCAAATGTGAATTCTGGCTGGAGAAAGTAGCTTTCCTTGGTCATATTCTGACCGCAGAAGGAGTAGCAGTGGACCCCGAGAAGGTCGAAACAGTCTCCAACTGGCAGCAACCGACCAACGTCAGTGAGATCAGAAGTTTTCTCGGATTAGCTGGGTATTATCGGAGATTCATTGAAGGATTTTCCAAAATAGCCCGGCCCATGACAGAGCTGCTCAAGAAGGAGAAGAAATTCACCTGGACAGAGTCTTGCGAGAGGAGTTTTCAAGAATTGAAGAATAGGTTGACAACCACCCCAGTGCTGACCTTACCGGACATTCATCGGGATTTTGTCATCTATTGTGATGCATTCCGACAAGGATTGGGTTGTGTACTCATGAAAGACGGGAAAGTCGTCGCATATGCTTCCCGCCAGCTCAGGCCTCATGAGCAGAATTATCCAACCCATGATCTGGAACTTGCAGCCGTAGTGCACGTACTTAAAATTTGGAGGCATTATTTGATTGGAAATAAGTGCGAGATTTATACTGACCATAAGAGCCTGAAGTATATCTTCACCCAGCCGGATTTGAACTTAAGGCAAAGAAGATGACTGGAATTGGTTAAATATTATAATTTGGAAATCCATTACCACCCTGGCAAGGCTAACGTGGTAGCCGATGCCCTAAGCCAGAAATCCTATGGACCCAAGGATGATCATCTGCGAGAGGAAATGGCACGATTGAATGTGCACATTTCTCCTCGAGGTTCCAGCCAAGTGCTGAATGTCCAATCCACACTAGAGGACAGAATCAGAAAGGCACAGAGTTCGGACAAGGGGCTAATGGAACTCCGGAGGCAGACTGGAGAAAATAAGGCACCAGATTTTAGGGTGGATAATAGGGGAACCTTATGGTATAAAGATAGAATTTGTGTGCCCCAGAAAGGAGACTTCAGGCAAATAATCATGGATGAAGCTCACAACTCGGCATATTCCATCCACCCAGGATCCACCAAAATGTATATGGAATTAAAACAAAAATATTGGTGGAACGGGATGAAGGAGGACATTGCACGGTTTGTTGCCTGTTGTGATACTTGTCAAAGGATCAAGGCCGAACATCAGAAGCCAGCAGGGCTGTTGCAACCCCTACCCATCCCAATTTGGAAGTGGGACAAGATAGGAATGGATTTTGTAGTGGGTTTGCCCAGGACCCAGAAAGGACACGACTCCATATGGGTAATAGTGGACTGACTTACTAAATTAGCCCATTTCATACCCGTACGAACCAACTACGGCGGAGAAAAGCTAACCAAGCTCTATGTGGAAAACATAGTAAAGTTACATGGTGTACCTAGCAGAATTGTTTCAGATAGAGGGACCCAGTTCACCTCTAGGTTTTGGAAAAGTCTGCATAAAGCCATGGGCACCAAATTGGATTTCAGCTCCGCTTATCGCCCGCAGACAAATGGCCAGACAGAAAGAGTGAATCAGATCATGGATGATATGTTGAGGGCATGTGTTCTTACCTATGGCAAGGATTGGGAGCAGAGTTTGCCCTATGCAGAATTTTCATACAACAACGGTTTATCAAACAAGCTTGGGCATGTCACCGTTCGAAGCTCTCTACGGGAGAAAATGCAGAACTCCCCTAATGTGGTCAGAAGTTGGGGAACGTGCCCTAGTCGGGCCCGCACTCATAAAGGAAGCCGAGGAAAGAGTAGCAGAAATCCGCGAGAAATTGAAAGCCGCCCAGTCTCGACAGAAGAGCTACGCGGACAAGAAAAGACAGGAAATAAGTTTCAAACCAGGAGATTTCGTTTATCTCAAGGTTTCACCCATTCGAGGAACCCGAAGATTTCAGGTGCAAGGAAAGTTGGCCCCTCGAAACATTGGACCATACCAAGTTCTGAAGAAAGTTGGAGCAGTAGCATACCGTCTGGAGCTACCAGAGGAGATGTCGGATATACACCCAGTATTCCATGTCTCGCAATTAAGAAGGTGTTTGAGGGTACCCGAGGCCGAGCACGTGCCAGTAGAAGCGTTAGATCTACAGCCAGACTTGTGATACCAGGAGGTACCGGTCAAAATTCTAGACACTGTCACCAGGAGGACCAGAAACTCCAAAGTGCGGATCTGCAGAGTCCAGTGGAGCAGACACGGAGTAGAAGAAGCGACGTGGGAACGCGAAGATGCTCTGAAGAAGGAGTTTCCCCACCTGTTTAGGAACCAGACGAATCTCGAGGATGGGATTCATTTTAAGTGGGGTAGGTTTTGTAACATCCCAAAATTCACTAAATTAAATCGTACGCTAAATATTTTCAAAATTGTTTTTCATCGTTGAGCTCAATTAACCCTAAACCCTAATCCCCTCCCAGTTTTTCCGCTGTCCTGTCATCCGGTTTCAAACGCCGACCGAACCCTCCCTCTTTTTCCTCGCTGACGTCGCATCCCGCGCCGCTCGGCGGCCTGTCGCCACGCGCGACCGCTCGCCGCGATCGGCGCCGGCAATCTCTCTACCTTTTTCTCCCTCTCTTTCCCTTTTTCTTTTTTCTTTCTCCATTTCTTTTTCCTTTTCCCTTTTTCCTTCTTCCTTTTTCTCTTTTCTTTTCCCTCTTTTCATTTTCCCTCCTTCTCCCTTCTCCTTCTCCCTCCTCCTGCTCTGTCCCGCACGTGCGCGCCCTCCTGCCCCAACCTCCGCTCAGCCCGCCGCCACACCTGGCCCATGCGCACGCGCGACACCGCCGTCTCCCCTGACCGCCCACGCGCCAAGCGTGCTCGACCCGGCCACTCGGCCGCGCACACGCCGCCCGGTACGGCCCCCGACCTCGCCCCCATGCTGCAGAGCAGCGTGCCGCCGACCCCACGCGCACGATACGCGCCCGCCGAATGCCGCTCGGCCACCGCCTGCCCCCGCGCGCCTCCCCTGGCCGTGCACCCCGACCTGCCTCGCACACCCACGCGTGCGCACGCACGCGCACGCCGTGCCCCGAGCCATGCGCGCGCCCACGCCACGCCACGGCCGCCTGGCCGCGCTCGCGCGCGCCCGCGCCGGCCTCAACACGCCGCCCGGTCCCGCTCGCCCTGCGCCCCACGTGCGCCGCCGCGCCGCTCGCCGCTGCTCGCTGAGCCGACGACGTGTCACGTCGCCTGGCCGCATCACCGCGTCACCCGCCGAGCCGCACGCACGCCGCATGCCGCCGTCCGCGTCACGCCAACGCTTGGGCCGCTACCAAGCACGGCGAGCCACGCCCGCGCACAGCGAGCTCACCCTGTGCCGCGGCCTCGCCGCTCGCACCACTCCGCGACGCGCGAGACTGGCCGAGCACCATTAATGGCCGCACGCGGACCTCGCTAAGCCGGCCACCTACCACCGCTCCGCACCACCGACCTACTCGGGCTATAAAAGCCCCCCCCCCCCCCCCCCGCCCCCCGCGTCGCCCTTCGCCCCCACGAGAGACCACCGCCGCCATAGCCCTTCTCTGCTCCCCTAGCGCCGCCACCAGAGCCACCTAGTGCCGCCGCCACCTGCTCCTGCTGCCCCGCTTCCTCGCCGCGCCCCAGGCCAAGGTGAGCGGGGCAATTGATTCCCCGCACCCCGCTGCCCCTTTCCCCCTCCACTCCGGCCGCCGCCGCGGGCCCATGGCCGCCGGCGCCCCTGATTCCCCCTCCCCTGCTCCGTTCGGGAGAAAGGAGGAAGAGGAAGGGCTATTATGCCCAAAACCCCCTAGCCTTCCCTGTTTTTGTGAAAGAAACCCCCACCCTTTTAACCTTTTTCCCAAGAAGCCCCTCCTGTTTTCTTATTTTGCAAGCAAGCACTCCAACTTATAAACCCAATAATAAATAAACCCCTACACCTTCCTAATAGGCCCAAATATTTCTAGAAATTACAAACCAAGCCCTTGCCTTCTTAAATATAATTACAAATAGGCCCCTGGACCCTGATTTAACCCCTAAACCTTTATATAACCTATCATTTCATGCGCCAAACGACCTCGGATCTACCTAAAACTTTTACACACCTCTCATAGCATAGTTTTGACCACGCCATTAGGAAACCACCCAAAGATATTACTCCGAACTCCATATATTAATTATTTCCGATTCGAGCTCAACGATAAAACTTTTATTTCTTTTTCTTGATTGTGTGTTTGTTTGTTTGCGTCGTAGACCACGGTGTGAACGAAGGAGAGCCCGTTGACAAGCAGTATTGCGAGCCAGTGATCGAGGACCAGTTCCACGACCCCGAGCCCGAAGGACAGTGCTTTGACCAGGACCTCCCCGAAGGCTTCGAAGACGGCAAGTTCAATCCCATCCTTTGATGCATGCTTTTGTCCTATTTTTTATAAACACAACCTATTGTCCTGTTTTAGAAAATTGCATATATTTTGCTTGCTGAAAATATGGTTGGATAGCCACCCCTTGATTTGTCACAATCATTCCTTGACCACCTAGATTAATGTCTGATTTTGTTTGGACGTTAATCGCTGCTAGAACGCTTAGGATCTTATACACAATACAACTTGTTTTATAAAGAAAAGGTGTGCGTGTGTGGGAAGGGATAAAAGTGGATTTTTCGAAAGATGAGTCTAGACGGGATGGATGGCATTTCTGTGTGATTTGCCGTTGGTGTGCTTGTGCCTGTGTGGCAGAGCAAGGAAGGGAGATATCCATCTTGTCACCACTAAGAACCGAGTTGGTGTGTCATCTCACCTAACTCCACTATAGTGCAAACCTCTCGACCGTTGTATGGGCAATAGCTTAGCATAAACCCCACTAGTTAGTCTGATAGCCATCAGGAGAGCTGAGAGCAACGGGTGATCAAGGAGAAGGGATTAGCTCTGTGTGACTTATGCCCCGGTTAGAACCTTTGTGATAGGTCGATAACCCCTTGGTGCATCCCGTGATGGCTAGTCAGGTCTACCTAAGGTGGGTAATGGCTTTGTTGGGATCTGCACGGACACTAAGATGATTGAGTTGCGGTACCCCGCTTGTGGGTAAAGTTGCACACCTCTGTACAGTTAAGAATCTATTCAAATAGCCGTGCCCACGGTACTGGGCGAGTTACGGTGTAGTCACATAACTAGTGTTTACTTTGGGATGGGTTGGCGTGAGTTGTTTTGGAAATGTGTCCGGCAGTTGTGCCATGTGCTACGGCGGATGAGGAGTCCGGTAGCAGTCTTAAAACTTGGATCCTGTGTGGATCACCACTTCGTGTTACTCGGTACAAAGAAACTGGTTTTGGAAATATTTTCTTTCAAAAGAACCCCGTGCATTATACTCTGTTTATACCCCCCGTGGGTGTGATTGGACTTGCTGAGTACGTTTGTACTCACCCCATTCTTTATTTTTACAGAAGAAGATCCAGACTTTGTACCTGACGACGTTGAGTAGGGGTACCGTCCTGCACCCAGCCTTGCCTGTGGATTAGGGTTACCCGCAGTAGTTACCGCATGGCGCAAGACTCTGATGACCTTCTTTTTATATTTAATATCGTTGCGTGTGTATGGATTGTGATCCTCGTGATATTGACGCTTCTCTGCTCACTACCACGTAGAGTTGTACGGTAATGAACCATCTGATGTAATAAATGTGTCATCAGCCTTCTGGGACTGATGTTTGTATCACATTTAAGTCTTCTCTTATGATGGGACACTTCAAAAAGCCACCTATTGTCCCGGACAAAAGGCTGCCGGGACAAATGGCCTGGAACAAAGTGTCACATGAATATTGAGTCCACTATGCTAAAACATCAGACATTACAATTCTTACAAAATAATGTACTAATAATCTCATATTTCATACTATTTGCTATCATTTTCTTACTGTACCGGTATATTGACATTCTAATTAAACAAGATACTACAAATAAATAAGAAAAGAAAGAACATGTGTGATTACGAGCAAAGAAAGAACAGAGTGATCCTGCACAAGAGAAGGAAAAAATCCTACAACTCCACATGAGACACACAAGAACTAAAATTTGGAGACATCTTAGTGGAAGAGCGAGAAAAAGAAAATTAGAAGATGCTAATCAGTGCAGCACCTAACGTCACGAAACATAAATTAGAAAAAGCCACGAAAGAGAAGGGACTTGTCCCTGGTGCTCACGCAAGCTCCCCAGCAAAGCTCCTTCACGGACAGTGACAACGGCGCGACGCCTCCTGCAGCCACGATGGTCGTCGGGGCTCGTGGCCCTGCCTCACGGGCGGCCGGGGTGGAGAGGCTCGCCGAGAGGAGGAACAGCCCCGAGCGGTCCGCGGCGAGCACAAACGGGAAGTTCTGCGACTTGGGGTGGGCCAGGAACACGCGCTCAGAGACGCCAGGCACGACACGCGCGGGGGTGCCGCGAGCGCCATGGACAGGTCGGTCCTGTTCCCGTCGCCACCTAGCTGCGCGACGCATGGGAAGCTGCTGAGGATGACCCGTGCTGCCGGGATGCTGCCAAGCTCACCGCTTGCCCCGACGTGCCGCCTGCATCGAGGAAGCAGAACGATGCCCATGAAGCTCGACGACGTGCAAGACCAAGCCGGGGCCACCGGATCTGGACCCAGAGCCGAGGTCGCTCAATCCGGGTGGTGCGATTGCGTCGGAGACGTCGGAGTATGGCTCGACGCACACAACCGCTGGATCCGGGGCGGCACGGGGGACGGTGGGAGGCGAGGACTCCGGATCCAGTGCCAAGGCCTGGAGATGCGGGCAACTCCACAGGTCGCCGACTGGTGCTCGTCCGCTCACCCCTGCCAATCGCCGACGCTTGCCGCGGGGTTGACGGCCACTGGTCGTTGCTTGCCGCACGGCTCAGGGCCACGAGGGACGGCTACCGGGGCACTCTCCGCGGGGCCGCTGGACACCGGAGGGGCTGCGCCACGCTGCACCGCGGCTCCCACCCAAGTGTGCCGCTGCTAAATCCGCGCCCGGGGTCGATGGATTCGGTACCGCCGCTACCAGATCTGCTACCGGTGCGGCCGGATCTAGTTGGAATTCCTGTACGTGGGGTTCAGCGTATAAGATACATCGATGGGACATAAACACAGACTCACTAACGACCCACTGATTACGGCACAGATCTCGGTACATGAATAGATGTACAAGATACCTCCTGTAGCTACTGCACGATACTAAAAATCTTGGTTCATTATAGTCATGGGAACGTATCAGGTGGAAACCACAGTTTTTTGTGAAAACTTATGTAAACCACGGTAAAAAAATAGTCTAAATTAAAAAAAAATCATACATATAGATGATATGATGATACACAATTTTGTAAAATATTTTATCCAAACTCGACTTCAAACGAAGTTTGGACAAGATATAACGAAGTCGAGTTTGGACAAGATATAACGAAGTTGAGTTTGAACAAGATGTTTTATAAGGTTGTGTATCATCATGTCATCTATATGTGTGATATTTTTAATGAATTTAGATGACTTTTTTGTTGTGGTTTGCATGAAAACTGTGGTTTCCATTTGATAGGTTCCCATCATAGAGTCGGTCATTGACTGAAGTGGATACTGGATATGCTATTGGTGATTTTGAAAAGCATATCGAAGAGCATACGGAAAAACACTGAATTCGTGACGGAAGGCAAAAGCGTAACACTACTACAATTTCAACACTGAACAATACTCACTCCGTCCCACGATATTAGCATCCGAAGCATTCAACTTGAGAAACTAGCAGTGTGTGGAAATGACGCATGTGCCCCTGAGTACATTTATGAGCTGCACAAAGCCGGCGCCGCACCGCCCGTGAACGTCGCCGCCACGTGACGACCAGGGTTAACGTATCCGACCGGTGACCGGTAACCGCCGGCCTCCGGTTCCGGTATACCGGTCCGGTTTGGCCGGTTACCGGTCGGAACCGGTGGAATTCAAATTTGAATTCAAACTTCCCCGTTCAACCGGTTCCGATCGGTATGCCGGTCGGTTAGACCGGTATACCGGCCGGTTTGACCGGTATACCGGCCGGTTTGGATGGTAACCGGCCGGTTTGACTGGTACCGGTCAAATTCAAATTTTTTTCTTTTTTTGTTTAAATTCAAATGCCCACAAAGTATACTAAATAAATGTTTGTACAACATATTTTAGTCAAAATGAACCCTCCAACTCTTTTTTATACTACTTTTACATTGTATTTGTATACTTTCGTATGCACGTTTTTTTTATTTAACTTATAAATTCCGCAAACCATACTAAATGAACGAATTTTTGAGAAAATTTGACACCATTAGATTCTTTGCACCTTGAAATATTTTTAGGAATTTTTCATTTTTTTGAATTCAAATTCAAATTTTGAATTTGGACCGGTTTCATACCGGACCGAACCAGAACCGGTCCGGACCGGTTTGACTGGTAACCGGTCAAACCGGACCGGTTACCGACGGTTCGGTTAACCCTGGTGACGACTCGCCGGTCCCCACCGTTGCCGCCGCAAGAAGCGACCACCAACGCGAGACACCAGCTCAGGCCGCCGGCACCATCGCAGCCTGGCCAGCAACGCGCCCTCCACGCTCGCCGCCGTGCACACTGCCGTCGCCGCCACCCTAGACCCCACGGGGCTCGGGGCGCCGCCGCCGCAAGTCCCCGACCTGCCTGGCCGGCGAGCAAAGCCGCCCCGAGCAGCCCACAGCAGCCGGGCCAAGGCCTGGCAAACGAGCTGCCGTCGCTCAGCCTTCAAGTCGTGAGACAGCCTCAGATCCAGATCTAGATGAAGAAGAAGGAAGGGAAGAAAGGGAGGCAGGAAAGAAAAATGGAGGGAGGGAAGGAGAGGAAGGAGGAGGGGGCCGCCGGCCGTCGGCAGCGGTGGCAGCCAGGGCGACTGCTGGTGGTGGGGCTGAAGGCGGTGACGATGGTCGCATTCCCCCAAGCCGCCTCGCGAGACGATGCGACCTCTCCTCGACGACGTGACCACGAAGGAGCAGCTCCCGGCGCTCTTCCCCCCGCGTGGAGTTCCTCGACGGCCAAGCTTCCTCCCGACGGAGCTCCTCGGGCCGCGGACGCCCCTCCCCAAGGGGTCTGCAGTCGAGCGAGATTGAGATAGAGAGATGAGTGGTAAGCAGGGTTAACAATTTCGGCGAAATTTCGCCGAAATTTCGGAATTTTTTTCGTTTCCGCTAGTTACCGGGATTCGAAATTTCTGTATTTTTCGGTATATTTCGTTTTCAAATTCAAAATTCAACAAATTTCGACCGAAATTCAACGAAATTCGCCGAAATTTACCGAAATTTCGGAACGGAATTCCGTTTCCGCTAAACACCGGGATTTGACCGGAAAACGAAATGGTTAACCCTGGTGGTAAGGGAAAGAAGAAGCCCCAACGGAGTCCGGGGAGTTTTTAGAGCAGGGATTCTTTTTTGAATCCAATGTGTGGGGCCCGCAGCACAAATGCTAACATTGTGAGAAAAATTTTGAATGCTCAAGATGCTAACATATTGGGACTGAGGGAGTAGAAGAATCACTGCCTACAACAGGGACATTTTTTTAAGGATGCACACTTCAGCGGTCATTTGAATTTCTTCGAAATAGAAAATTCTTAATAATAACAGATTGGATGCCTTCCACGTCCTCTCGTACGTACAAGAACCAAATTAGTATGCTCGTCATGAATCTCATTTGCTGCTAATCCATAACAAACCCATGATGTACTTGCAACAAAGGGCAGCCAGTATATATGAATATGAGTCTTGGCAGTTACTCCAACGAAGTGGTAGCATAGAAATACTCCAAACTTCCGATAGAATCAGCAGAAAACAGAGGGACATAGATTTTGTTTACAAGTAGGATGGCACTGGCAGCTACTGTACATCGGAGGCAGTGTTCTCTGTAATTATGTGAAGCCATGAGTTTATTGACAACTTCAGACTTTACAGGGACAGAGGAAACAGATAAAGATTGAGATGTTGGAGGCAGCTGAAACTGACAAGCGGAATACGGTCAATTTGGAGAGCAGAGGCGTCAAATAGAAGCTGTTACTCGTTATGCACAACAGCACAAATAATGTCCGGAGCAAATGATACGGTGTCGTGGCCTATGCCACTGAGCAGTAGCACACCGCTGTGGAGTTTCGATCTTTTGATTGGTCTATCGAGCTCAATGTTAGAACTTGTAACAAGGTCAAACAAATGTTAAAATGTCTATAACTGAAAACCTGAAACAGGCACCGCGGCCTGTCGTGTTCCAGGACAGAAATCCTCTGTTGCTAGCGCTGGTTTGTCATTTCTTCCCCATACAGGGTGTGCCCCACAACAAACCGATTATGTTTTCGATCTGCTCCAATCTTTTTCCTCCATTCACCACCCTCTCTCAAATTCGGAGTGTCAGAGGTGTATAGCGGCGACAAAACAAATGCTAAGGTGGAGTACTCGTGCGTGTCGGTGGTCTGCGCTGGGAGACGAGAGGATGGTAAAAGTTTCTTTTTTGCTAAATTTCAATGATAAGGTTTTTAGGAGTGGACGAGTGGTTTAGTCGTTTAGATAACTTTTAGAACATGCCAACATATGGATGGATGAGCTAACAGTAACAAACATAAAGCACAGGATGCCACACTTCAGCAGAACTTTTAAATCTCTTTGAAATAGAAAACAGAGGGGCAACATCTCTGTTTGTAGAGAACAAAAAGCAAACTTTTTGCGAATGGGCTTCTGTCTCCATCTGTGTTGAGGTTTGTTAGAAAAAAGACAAGACCAAAACCGTGCACGAGCTGAACTTGGTCAGCAATACAGCCCATTCTTATTGCTTCAGAATTCTAGAGATAAGCGAGGATCGGCGCTGCTGCATTTACTATTTTACATATATGGATACACGAGCTAACAGTAACAAACATAAAGCACAAATTCCTTACTGCATTCTTGTGTAACAGTAACAAACAGAATTCTGATGATGGGCACCAATGACCAATCCATATTGAATGAGCTTGGCACGAAACAACGTGATTGACATGACTGAGCAACAAAGGGCTTATAGACACATGGAAACTAGAAGCTGGAGGTTGCTACTCTTCAAAATCTGCTTACCGAGCCTATTTTTTCGAGTCTGTAATGTTTGAGCCTTGGAGAAGACTATGGAAATCCTGGGCTCCTAACAAGTGCAAGATATTCCTCCGGCTAGCAATTCGTAACAGGTGTTGGACAGCGGACAGACTTGCTAATAGAGGGCTGCCTCACCTTGATAGGTGCCCTCTATGTGATCAAGAAGAAGAAACAGTTCAGCACCTGCTAGTTTCATGTGTGATGGCAAGACAGGTGTGGTTTAACTTGTTAAGCCCACTCAACCTTGGTGAATATATTCCCAGGCAGCGGGAGCGCAGTTTCGCTGAATGGTGGCGTAAAGTGGTGAAAAGGGTGCAAAAAGAACACAAGAGAGGGGTTAATTCCCTTATAATCTTGGGCGCTTGGATGATTTGGAAACACAGGAATGCCTGTGTGTTTGAAGGGGCAGCACCGTCAGTTAATTCCATCATGAGGGACCTCAAAGATGAGCACAACCTCTGGTGTTTAGCCGGCGCTAGGAAGCTGCAAGGTCTGGGATTGGCTGCTGTGTTCTAGTGGTCTAGAGGGAGGTTTTTTTGTCAGGTCCTGTCATTTTTCTTAGGCTAGTGTGTTTTGATATTTTTTTACCAACTCTCATATTTGGTCCCCGTATGAGAGGAGGCAGATGTATGGGGACTTTTTTCTCTCTAATACAAAGAAGCGCAGATCTCCTGCGTTTTCGGAAAAAAAAAGCAACAAAGGGCTTTAGCTACTACCTGATCCTGATGTTCAGTTTAAAAACTATTTTCTGATTTGTCTAATATGTACTTAGCTCCTTCTCCTCCTCACTTAATGGCCAGCGGTGCCTATCCATTTGTAGAAGTCCAACAACCTTTTTCTCACTGTAACGTAGAAGCACAACTAAATATGATCGCTATTGCTTTTACCCCACCAGTCTTGACCAACTTTTATACATTTCTCAACCAAACCTGATTACACATACGAGCCCCCTAAACCAATGACATCCTCCCAATATTCCACTTAAAAAACAAGGAATCAGATTGAAAAACAAAAAAAATACAATTTTGCGTCCCACATTTGAGTCATCTAAGATTTAGGAAGTGCATTGGAAAAAGAGAAGCTTAAAAGACATATGCTTACTAGGAATAATGCTGGAACTGTAGAACATTGGTCCTCATAGTATAGATTGCAGTAGCATCTCAAACGGAAACAATTTTAACTTTAGTAATCCGTTAATCTGTCGTATTAAAAACTTAATTGAAAACACATGCCTTCCAGGTCCTGTCGTAATGATTTTGATTTGCTGCTAAGGCATACCAAACCCATGATGTACTTGCACAGGAGTGTAGGAAATATATATGCATATGGGTTATCAGTTACTACAATGAACATGTAGCATAGATATACTCCAATGAACTAACACAAATCCGAGGAGGAACATCTCTGACAAAAAAAATATATACGCATATGAAACTGTCTCCAAATTCCAAAACTGTCTCCAATGAACTAACACAAATCAGAGGAGGAACCCATTAATTACAAATAAAACTGTCTCCAATTGATCTGCCACTAATGCATACTGTCGTGGTGCTGCAAACCACAGCCGGGTGGCGGAAGGCACCCGCCTAAGCCCAGAGGGTGTGTACTCGGGGGTTAGCTAGTCTTAGATCGATCTCACTCAAGAACACGATGAACACAGCAGGATTTAGAGTGGTTCGGGCCGCCGGAGCGTAATACCCTACGTCCACTGTGTGTTGTATTGCCTTCCCACGAGAATGAGAGGGTTGCGAGAGCTTGTGTCTGTCTGGAGATGATCCTGTGCACAGCGAGCGCCTCCCTTTTATATCTCAAGGGGGCGAGTACACAGCTGTTGGGTGGCCGACAGGTGGGTCCAACGTTGTAGTATAAAATAACGTACTGTTCATATATTATAGCGTCACAGGCAAAGGAGATCTCTCCTCTGGATTCCTTTGCCTGCTCCTGGAGTTCCTCATCCACCATGTCCTAACGCTGTCTTGTTGGGACGGTGCCAGATGCAGCTAGTGGCGCCGCCCGCCACGTTGCTTAAGCGGGCGGTGTAGCTTGCGGCGTAGGCGCCATGATGGAAAAGTGCCGTGCCGTCGTATCCATTAAATGCGGCAGACGGGCTCTGCACGGGTGCGGCGCAGGCGGCTGTACTGTGCACCTTGGTAATACGCGGCGCACGGCGGGGCCTGACAAAAGCTGTATCGCATTCCGCGGCGGCAGAGCACGCCTTGTCCATCAGCATTAAATGCAGTGGGCGAGCGAGTCCTCCAGCGGAAGGCTCGCGCTCGAGCCCGCGCCTCCGGGCCACGTGGCGGCTCCGGACCCCTACGCGGTAAAAGGGGGGTCCGGCGGGCGTAGGAGGTCCCGGACCCCTATGGGGTCCGAGGTCTCGGCTGTCAGCTCGGATCTTCCCTTGCTTAGAGGCACGTGCCATCTCCGGACCCATCCCCAGGCGGGGAACGGGCCCGGGGCCGTTGGCCTGGTGAGGGAAGAGCCTGGCCCATGGGGCCTGGCTACTCCGTCCTTTCCACGCAGTTACGGATAACTACGCGGGTCCTGCCTTGCCGCAGTAAGAGTGGGTATCCCTGCTACATGGTACCGACAGTGGCCCCCGGGCCGACCTTAGGGGAGGTACGAACCCACAGGTGGGGCCACTTTTGCGATTTGGCTCCATACAGGTTGAAGCTTCTTACTGCAGTGGTCTTGACCGGCTATGACCATCCATCGGGTTGTTTGCTGCCTCATCACATCGCAACGGCTTACTGACTGTGGGCCCCACGCACAGTGGTTCCCCTAGTCACGCGCGCGACGCTCGGCATTGTTGCGGCCGGGGTAAACGGATCATTTACCACCGGCGCAGTTCCCGAAAAGCTCGGCCACGCCAGCGCTTAATACGCGCACGTCAGCTCAGCTTTCGCCTCGCTCCCTGCGCGCGCGGGCGACGGCTCAGATCCCGTCTTTTCGCACCCTTGTTGGTTACCCGCTCACCCCGCCAGGTGGGCCTGGGCCCCCATGTCATGGACTGGGCGGTTAACGCCAGGCGCGGACGTTGCTTGAGTTCCGGCGACGGTTCCGGGGCGCGCCGGTTGAGTCAGGCTTTATAATGGGGTGTACCACATTCCGCGGTTACTTTCCCGCATTCGTCTTCTTCCTCCCAACCTTTGCGCCCCTTTGCCTTCGAGCTTTCCTTGCCCTTCTCTCCCCTACGCAGGCTGCTCCTCACTCCACTAAGAGATGGCATCCCTTGTTCATCCCCGCCGCTTCCAGACCGAGGGAGAGTTGAACACAGTGCGCCGCCTGCTTGGGTGGAGTGCTCAGGAGACTGGCTGGGGGGTGCGAGCGGGCTCGGTTCCCCTTGGCAACCTCCGCGCCGGGGAGTTTGTGCTATTCACCTCGCACAACTCTGCCGGCGTGGGACTGCCGATTTCTTCGTTCCTGTTGCTGCTGCTGAAAGACTTCGGCCTCCAACTTCAGCATCTGACGCCCCACTCCCTCCTCCTGACGTCCATCTTCGTGCATTTATGCGAGATGTTCGTGGGAGTGCGCCCCTGCGTCATCCTCTTCCGCTACTTCTTCATTCTGGTGAGGTCCGGAAGGAGCAAGGACGAAGTGGGGGGTACTACTTCCAGATAAGGAGCGACCTGCCGACTCCTTACATTCCCGGCCTTGCTGGCGGAAGGTGGGAGGAGTGGCGCAGTGATTGGGTGATCGCCACCACCGAAGTCAACGAGCGCCTCGCCCTGCCGACCGAGGGGCCCGCCTCCGACAAAGCATCCTGGAGGGCCAAGCCGTCGCTGCAGCCGGAGTTCGACTCCGTGCTGGACAAGATCAGGTCGCTGGCGGAGAGCGGCCTCACCTCGTGGCACGTGCTTGGAGACTTCGTGAAGTGCCGGATCGCCCCCCTGAAGCAGCGGCCGTGCCCTGCTTGGAGCTTCACTGGCCTCAACGACTGTAGCAGGACCCACCGCGGAGAGGGGAGCGACCTGACCCAGGAGGCCTTGGAGGTCCTGGTGCGGAACGTGACGGGGGACGCCTTCATCCCGGAGAACCTGATCCTCCCGCAGAGTATAGTCCCCCTCTGCGAGGACCCCGCGAGGATGGCGGTGCTGGCTACCCTGCCAACTCTGGACGACGGGGGACTGGCCCCACGCCAGACCGGAGGCGACCCGAACCGTGGGCTCCGGATCCATGGCGCGTCCGGGGATCAAGCTACGCTGAGCGCTGCGGGGTCCGGCGCCACCACGAAGGGGAAGCAGGCCGCGGCTAGCAGCGCGGCCGCAGCCGGTTCCAGCCGGGCACAGAGCAGCTCCGGTGCATCGTCGGGAGACGCAGGCCGGCACAGGCTACTCAGGGGCGACGGGACCCTGGTCTTGGAGCCCGCCGCGAAGCGCCAGAGGTCTTCTGGGGCTACTGCACCACCACCATCGCCGCCGAGGAATTCCTCCCGCCGGCAGTAGCAGCAGCAGCAATATCAGCGGCAGCAGGCGCGAGGGTGGCAACAGCAGCAACAGGTGCTACCCCGGGTCGCACCCATGCCGCAGCCACGGGGACAGCAACAGCAGGGGCAGCAGCAGCAACAGCGGCAGCCGCAGGAGAAGAGGCCGGGGCTCCGAGGACGCTGGGTACCCGGTACTTCTGGGTTAGTGTTATCCTGCTCTCTTCCCTTGCGCTAGTGCTCTGCTTTTTTCCTGAAGGCTTCTCCGCTTTGTTACCAGGGCTCCTCGCCCCAGCGGTTCTTCTACCATCGCTGGCTCGTCGGCTGGTGCCCAGGCGGCCGTGGCCTCGGCGTCAACAGCAACGGCGACAGTGGGTGCGGGACCCTCAGGTACAGCGTCCTATGCCAGCCCAATGGTGCATGACGTGATGCTGACAGGCATGTCATTTTCAGACTCAGCAGCGCACAATGCTGCGGCGGCAGGGGCGCCGGTGCTGGGTGCAGCCGCGCCCGACGCGGCGACGGCGGAGGCGTCGGCACTGAACGCAGCCGCGCCCGACACGGCGGCGGCGGAAGCGCCGGTGCTGGGTGCTGCTGCCCCCGACGCTACGGCGGTGGAGGCGCCAGTGCTGGCCGCTGCTCCCGACGCGGCGGCAGAGGCGCCGGTGCTGGGCGCAACCGCACCCGACGTATCAGCGGCGGAGGCGCCGGTACTGGGCACGGCCGCACCCGACGCGGCGGCGGTGGAGGCGCCGGAGCTGGGCACGGCCGCGCCCGACACGGCGGCAGCGGAGGCGCCGGAGCTGGGCACAGCCGCACCCGACGCGGCGGCAGCGGAGGCGCCGGAGCTGGGCACAGCCGCACCCGACGCGGCGGCAGCGGAGGCGCCGGAGACAAGTGCTGCAGCGGAAGCGCCCACCTCCAGCTCCGGTCCTGTTGCAGAGGAGGAGTTGGAGGTGGTCTTTGGCAGGCGGCTCCTGCAGCTCCAACTCCCAGAGGAGGATGCGACTCCCCTCCCCCAGGTGCTGTTTCAGGTTCGGCGGTCGATCGAGGAGGCAACCTCCTCTGCCGAGGCGGCCTTCCGGCGGGAGTGGTCTGCTCTGGAGAGCGAGCGCCATCGCCTCTCTGACTGGCACACCCGCCTGGAAGCGCAGACGAAGGCTGAAGCCTCCCGCGCTGCAGAAACTCGGTCGAAGCTCAAGGCGGACCAAGAGGCCTACCGAGCCAACCTTAGGAAGTTGTTTGACCGGGAGTTCGCAGTGTCGAACCGAGAGAAATCCCTGGCGCAGCGGGAGCAGGATTTCACCCTGGAGGTTGTTGGCTTCGCGGCTCAGCGGTCCGACCTCGAGGGTCGCCTCGCGGCCCAGCAGTCCGAGCTGGAGACTCGCAGTGAGGACCTCGAGGTCCGGAGGAAGGAGCTGGAGGAGGCCCGGAAGTCCCTCTATGCACGGGAGGCCCACGTCATCGGCATAGAGAAGGAACTTGGCCGCCAGCTAGACTCGCTGAAGAAACTGAAGGAGTCGGCGGAGCGGAAGTAGGCCAAGCTCGAGGAGAGGTCCCGTGAGGTGGAGGTGGCCAACGCTGCTCTGGACACCCGGGTGCAAGAGGCGGTCTGGGAGGCAGTCCGGAAGCACCAGGAGGACCAGCGCGTGGAGGCCCAGCGGATTGCTGACTGGGCGACCGAAGCGAGCCTGGCACTGGTGCCACTTGGACTGAGCCCGATCCAAGTGGCGGAGCCGCCAGCCTCAGTAGCTGACGCCCTCCCAGTGCTGAATTCTGCTACGGATAGACTCCAGCGCCTGGGGCCGGTCCTTGCTGGACAGCTCGAAACCGAGGGCCGCGAGCTGATCCGGATGGTGGCGGAGCACATCCTGACCTGCCTCCGGAGCCATGACCCGACCATCTCGCTGGCGCCCGTGGTCGATGGCCCTGTAGCAGAGACGGAGGCCACCGCTCGGGACAGCGTGCGGGAGGTCGTCGACTTCGTTGCCGCCTACTTCAAACGGGAACCTGCAGACCCTTGAGCTGGGCATTGTATCTTTGTATTTTTTGCACTATGCAACAAACATTGTACTAGTTGAAATTTTTTGGAATAGAAGAAACTTCAACTTAGCTGTTTGTCTGTTGTTGATTTGCGGTATACAGCACCCCGGCGCCCTGGCCCCCTGGCGGATAGGTTCAGTTGATTGGACCTGTCTGGCACGTGAGCCGTAGAAGATACTCCGGACCTCCTTTGGCATAGGGCTGCATAGCTTGCAAGACGAGCAAGCGCCTTATTCCCTGTGTAGTATACAGGACTACAGAGAGAAGAATCAGATTCGCTTATACAGTAGCAATGATACTGCAACTTAGCTGTTTGACGCATGCAGAATCCATTCATGATGTCTGGGACAAAGCGGATGCCCCGGCCCCCTGGGAGATAGACTCAGTTGTTTTGAGTCTGTCTACCATCGAGACTGGATCTTGATCTGCATGGAGGCTTTGAAGCGGATGCTAGGACCCCCTGGTAGGTAGGCTTAATGGTTTGAGGCTGGCTACCACCAGTCAGGGCTTAACCTGTGCACCATTTCAAATTTACAGCTTAGTAGCAGGCCCGCGGGACTCATCCCTGACCAGTCCCAGGTTGGTACCAGGACCGGGGCTCTAGATGCTCAGGTCTAGGTAGCTCTGTGCTTGTTACAGAGTGGTGGAGTGCGTAGGCTTAGGGTACGGGACCAGGCTAAGGCGCTACACAGGGCTCCGGACCACTACAGGAAACAGCACGATCTTTCCGGACCTGGCTTCATCGCCCCAGGCCTTTCGCATCAGTGGGCAAGGTCACTTTGTTGTACTTGATCCTTTGAGATATAAGACTGGACATGCCGTGTTGGACTTAGGAAACCAACTCTTGAACTGGAACGAGGTCCGGGCCCCTAATTACCCGGCTCCAGGTACTAGAGTACTCATTACAGGGTGGTGGAGTGTGTAGACTTTTGGGTACGGAACCAGCTAAGCGGCTACACAGGACTCCGGACCACCCCAGGAAACAAGCACCCGCTCTCCAAAGTAAGTCCCTAGGGGTCCGGATCCTTCTCCAGCAGCAAGAGGGTCCGGATCTATACGGCAGTCCAGCAGCTCAATGCAGATCTTAGTTGTAGCAACAAGAGTTGAGGTCCCCGCGGGGGTTAGAAACTTGGAGAATCGAAACGCTAAGATTAACTTGACACAAAGACAGAACTAGGAGAAAGATTTTTCCTTTGCAATCTTGATGTACATGGCTTGCGCGATGGATGCCAGAGGCCGGGTTTACGTGGTCGGACCTCTACCGCTCTGAGCCGCGCGTTAGCCGACGGTGCGATGGATGCCAGAGGTCGGGTTTACGAGGGTGGTCCCCAACCGCTCTGGTCCGCACGCTAACTCTATCTTATTACAAAGGAAAAGTTTTATTTCCCTGCTCTGCCTAGGTGTAAAACTTACGCAGATGCTCTATATTCCATGGGTTGGGCAGCGGCACTCCATCTTCTGTGGCGAGGCGAACGCATCCGGGCCGGCATACCTCTATAACCCTGAAGGGCCCCTCCCAGCTGGGGGAAAGTTTGTGGAGCCCTGCTCAGCTCAGGATCCGTCTGAGGACGAGGTCGCCAGCCCGGAGCTCCCTGCTGTGCACGAACCGTTGATGATAGCGCCGGAGCGCCTAGTTGTAGCGTGCATTTCGGATTGCTGCTCGCCACCTTCGCTCGTCAACGAAGTCCACATCGTCGCACCGCAGCTGCTCCTGCATGGATTCGTCAAAGGCCTGGACCCGTGGTGAGCCCAGGTGAATTTCTGGGGGAAGGCATGCTTCAGCCCCGTAGAACAGGAAGAACGGAGTTTCCCCGGTGGCTCGGCTGGGTGTGGTCCGGTTGCCCCATAGTATGCACGGAAGCTCGTCAACCCATTTGGCACCATGCTTCTTCAAGCAGTTGTAGGTGCGGGTCTTGAGTCCCCTGAGGATTTCTGCATTCGCTCTCTCTACCTGTCCATTGCTGCGGGGATGTGCTACGGACGCAAAGCATAGCTGGATGCCGATGTCCTCACAGTACTCTTGGAAGAGTCTGCTTTTGAATTGGGTCCCGTTGTCCGCGATGATGCGGTTTGGGATGCCAAATCTGCACACAATGGACCTGAGGAATGCGACTGCTGATTTCTTAGTGATATTCACCACAGGGGTAACCTCCGGCCACTTGGTGAACTTGTCGATGGCGACATAGAGGAACCGGTACCCGCCGACAGCCCGGGGGAATGGCCCCAGGATATCCACACCCCACACAGCGAATGGCCATGAGGGCGGAATCATCTGCAGAGCTTGAGCGGGGGTGTGTATTTGCTTTGCATGGAATTGGCATGCTTTGCAGGACCTTACCAGCTCAGCCGCATCCTGGAGTGCTGTTGGCCAGTAGAAGCCATGCCGAAAAGCCTTGCCAACAAGCGTGCGAGAGGAGGAATGACTTCCGCACTCGCCTCCATGGATCTCCGCGAGCAACTCGCGGCCCTCTCCCTGGGAAATGCACCGCATGAGGACACCATTGGCGCCGCGGCGGTAGAGATCCCCTTCTACCACCGCATAGCGTTTAGCCAATCAGACTATGCGCTCAGCAGACACATCGTCTTCAGGGAGGATGTTATCTTTCAGGTAGTCCCGGATCAAGGAGATCCATGCATCGGGAGCTCCCAGAGTAGGTGGGGGTGGCTCTGTGAGGTCACCAGGATCCTCAACAGAGCACACAGCCCAGGTCGGGCGCCATAGGTGGAATGCTGCCGGGACCGCTGGCTTCGAGGTGCTAGCTTGATCCCCTTCACCCAGCTCGGCAGGCTGGGCGGTAGGTCTCAGCAGCCGTCTTTCAAAGACACCCTTGGGTACGGATGCTCAGGTAGATGCTCTCACAGAGAGATCATCTGCTGTTGAGTTGTGCTCGCGGGGAACGTGTTGCAGTTCCAAGGCGTCGAAGTCCTTCTCGAGCTTCCTCACGTGTATGAGGTATGCCGCGAGCTGGGGATTGTTGCAGTTTGAAAGGACCTTAATCGCATGATGTCGCCTAGAGGGGGGGTGAATAGGCATTTAAAATTAATCCTGCAGATTAAAGCACTTAACACAATTGTCAGCAACCAACCGGTCAGACCTGTATGGCATACCGGTCAAACCGGTACTAGGCTTAGAAACAGGATTCAAACACTCAGACCGGTCAGACCGGTTGAGCAGACTGGTCAGACCGGTCCTACGCAGAACCTACACAAAAGTGTTAATCCTCCCCTTTACGAGCTCTAGCACAAATGTAGCTTGGTATGGTGCTTCTTTAGATGCTTACAAATGTATTTCTTAACCCTGCACACACAGAAACAACAAAACCATGTAGATCGAAGCGGAAGGACAAATAAAGCTAGAGTACAAAGTGTGAGGCAAACTAAATGAAGATAATGCAAGGAGACACAGAGATTTGTTTCACCGAAGTTCGGATTCACCACGTTCACCACGTGTGAATCCTAGTCTCCGTTGAGGAAGCTTATCGTGACCACAAGGTCAAGCTATCTCCTCCTTTCCACTATATGACCATGTGTCCTCGTGCCACATGATCGCTGCTGCAACAAACTTGCCGCTGCTCACCACAAGCTTGGGAGCTAGCCGGCGACGCCTAGCCGTCTAGGAGGCTTCTCCTCCAAGAGTAACAAATGCTTCAATCAAGTTGGCGACGCAACCACAAGTGCGCAAGCTAGGGCTTATGCTCTCGCTGCTCAAATGCTCTCTTAGCAAAAGTTTCACTCAACCCAACTCAAAGGATTCAACTCTAATCACTCAAATCTCACAAAGAGAGGTTGGGGAGGACTTCTCAAGTGCTCTCACGGCTCAGAGATGGCTCTAGAATGTAATGGCTTCAGCACCCACGAATGGGTGAGGGTGTGGGGTATAAATACCCCTCTTTCAAAAACTAGCCGTTGCTCTGTCAAACTCAGACCGGTCAGACCGGTCTCCAGACCGGTCAGACCGGTCAGCTTGACCGGTCAGACCGGTCACAGAAGATTTTCTGCTCCCAAGTGTTTCTCTCTGATTTTTCTCACATGGGATGGCTATGAGCACTTTTGGTAATGTCAAACCACTGATGTTGCATCCCCCTTAATAGTACGGCATCCTATACTCTAGTTCACATAAAATGACATACACACAACACTTGAGATTTCATGTCTTGATCAAGCCGAACTTCTTCAATCAATATCTTGAGGCTGTCAACATCCTTAATTTCAGTGAGCATGCCTGCTTGAGCTAGTGACTTTGAATCTTCCTTCATATAAGAATGGAATCCATCTTTGATTCACAAGTCACTCCCATTTTCCAAATAATCACACTCTTCAATATAGAGCTCTCCATGACTCTAGGATCTCCAGTATTTTGACCCGTATCGGTTCCCTTGCTCCCCCCAAGCCAACGCTTGCGTAGACTCTTGAAACACGCCTCTCGGTCCTCCACCTTTATCCTAGCCGTCCATCTTGAACTCATATTGATTTGTGTCATGCATGAAATCTTCGTTGTCAATTTGAATTCTCAATTCAATCTTATATACAAGCCTTCTAATTTGAGATAGCATATGCACATCAACTCATGTCTCATTCACTTTTCTCTTGCTTGCTTCCCTTGTACAATAATATTCATCTCATACGACAAGTCTTTCCAATTTGAGACTATGCAACAACATATTGTGTCTCATTCTCATAACATTTACTTGTCATACGAATTCTATCATAAGTCGAATAAACCTTTAATAGATATTTGAGCCTTTATGTCAATCATGAACACTTGCTCACATTTTCCTTTTCTTGTTTTGCTTGTCATATACATCCGAAACAAGCCTTCGCATATTAGAGTCTTTATATTAACCATGAATACCTTGCTCTACCATTTTTTTTTCTCATTCTAGCTTGTCACATATAATGATTGTCAATGGGACATACACATTTGCTTGTAAGACATGAGCTATATCATTCCACAAATTAAATACCTGCTCATAATCTCATGCAAACAAGTTAGTCCTTTAATCGTATTGTCAATCAATACACCAAAACCCACTAAGGGCCTAGATGCTCTTTCAATCTCCCCCTTTTTGGTGATTGATGACAAACCGATTAAAGCTTACAAAAAGATATTCAATAACTCTTTTGAATTCTCAGATTTAATTCGAGCTCCCCCTTAATTTGTGCAAAAGAATAAAACTCAACAAATTTGGCCTCACATGCCAATGTTGCACAAATCAAAGAAGGATGGAACTCCCCCTAAATCTCAGCATCCGTGGGGTGAAAAAGTGTATGTATGCCTACACAACAATTCTACACGTGATGCGTATGACAGGATAACTCAGTTCATCAAATTGAAAAGAAAGTGACTCTGTCTGGTGCCGACCGGTCAGACCGGTCTCACAGACCGGTCAGACCGGTCTGCCCCAGACTGCCAGCCAAAAACACTACATCAAACAATTTGCATCACACTATCACAATATCACTTAGATAGAATGATTAAGTCTATTACACTCATTAACACACAATACAAAAGTCCTCAAGTCCACAAACTAGATAAAGTACGAGATTATTACAAATTTCAGAGCTCCAAAGCACAGACCGGTCAGACCGGTCCATTAGACCGGTCAGACCGGTATGTCTGAAATAGAAAGCAATTTTCTCTCTTCTTCAAGTTTTAGTCTTTGTTCTTCTCCCCTTTGTATTCTGCTTCAGGGTTCTCTTCCTAAGCTTTAATCTTGTTCTTCTCCCCCTTTGTCATCCATCACCATAAAAGGGGCAGGAAGAAGAAACCAGGCTGCCCATCACTGTCCATTTCCTCCATTTCCACCTAAAGAGGAATGATCATCCCAGTGGTGGCCAAACACAGCATCGGATAATCGAGTAGCAAACTGATCTGCTGCAGAAGGTCGAGATGACTCATGTGAAGGTCCTTCTCCTTCATAGAAGTGCCCTGAATACGTGCCAAACACTCCTTCTCTAGGAGGTGGTGGAGGTGCCTGAGAAGGACCACTGACATCCGGGTAGAAGATATGACCATACTGCTCAAAGTATCCGGAGTCCACATATCCTTGAACTCGGTCCTCAACTGATGGTATTACAGCCTCAGGAGGTGAAGGAGAAATGGGTGATCGAGGCGGCTGTAGATTCATTGCATTATGCATCATCTTAACTTTATCTCTTTCTTTCTTGCTAGCCCTCCACTGCCTCTGCTGCTCAACTTCTATATCTCTCTGGCTCTTACACATCCCCACAAACAAATTAATTAGCTTCTTAATGGGAGAGGTGGAGTCGTGCCTATGTCTGTGCTGCTCAGGCCGAGACCGGTCAGACCGGTCTTGGGCACCGGTCAGACCGGTCCCAGTCAGTCCACCAGGAGATGGCTGATGCTGCTGCTGAGGGTGTTGTCCTCCCTCTTCTTCTTCTACAACTATATCATCCTCAGGCTCTGAGTATCTGTGAGGTGATGGCTCCCTTCTATGCTTGGGCATCTTAGGACGAAAAGACTCATGTTTTACATCGGTTTGATATGTAGTCTTTGTCGCTTTTTCAATTAATTCCATCAAATATGGCGCATATGCACAGATCTTCAATGGGTTTTCTAAGATGTATTTAATTTCCTCCCATATATAATCAGCCACACTGAATTCTTCTCCATTTGGCCCAAAGCATGCCAGCAAATTCCTTGCATGAAGAGATATGTCTGATGGATTTCCACCTCTCTGAGATATGGTGTTTCTGAGCAACCGGTTTAGAATGGAGTAATAGGTGTAGAGTCTAGTTGCTTTCCCTGCATTTCCTGTCTCACTCCTAGGATACATAAATTTCATTTCCTCATTTGGGAGAGCCACCTGGTTATGAATTTTGGGCCTGTTTGCATCATGCCTGTCAAGTCCAAGCACACGAACAAACTGAGCAAAAGTAACTCTATAGTAGTTTCCTTCAGTCATCTAGAACATGGCCCCATCGTCTTTCAGATATCCAAAATGCACAGTGGCATAAAACTGGGCAATAAGCTCCTTGTTCCAATCCTTTTGAAATCCCATGAGATCCTTGACATTTTTGCTCTCACATGCATCTATAATATGTTGGAACAAAGGATCATTAGTCTTTTCCACGCTCCTCCAGTCAACATACTGTACCTCAATGGCAATCTTTCTGTCCCTCAGAATAACTGACTCATAGAAGTCCTGCTGGAACAAGGTGTGAAATCTAGGATCAACTGCGTTCTTTGGCTCGGGATAAGGATCAATGCTTCTCCACCTTTTCACCTCCCTTGTCATTCCCTTTCCATAATAATCAACACATTTCCTGGAGCCAAGTCTGATAGGCCTTTGTATAATAGGATAGATAAGATTTTCCTCCCTATCTTTTTCCTTTTCTACTTCATCATCTCCAGCAGTTTCTTCTTCTTCCTCACTGCTGCTTTCTTCTGCTGGAGCCTTCCCACTTCTTTGCTCTACCCTATAAGGAGAGTCCTCCACATTATCCTCATCACTAGAGGTGTGCTCACTTTCCTCCACTATGTCATCAATAGATGATGTTGCTGATCTTTTTCTCTCCCTATGCCTCAACTCTCTGCCACTGATCACATTGGTGCCACTAGAACCACTATCATCTTGATTTGCACCGCCACTATCAAATCTGCGCTTTGTTCTCCTCTCATACCCCCTTGTCATTTTGTTACAGATCCTGGGTCCAAACAAAATATGGATTATATAGATATGAGACCACAAGAAAAGATTGGCATTGGATTGATGAAAGTTTAGTGACTAATTTGCAGCAATTGGGTCTGTTCTGGTCAGACCGGTCAGACCGGTCCATTATACCGGTCAGACCGGTATAGCTCAGAACAGAGCCAATGGCTCCAAAGATAGTTCCTAAGCAAGGATTTGATCATGACCATTTTTTTTTGTGAATATCCAGATCCATCCTAGCAAAGATATGTTGAACACATTGTCCTGAATCACGACCTAAGGTTTCACTGGCAGACCGGTCAGACCGGTCAGACCGGTCAGACCGGTAGGACCAGTCTAACCCTAGGTTGTGATATCTTCCAAAATATCCAATAAAACTGAAAGATCTTCTAGGGGCAGGCTCTAGGATGTTGCAGGAGTTGTTCTACCAGAGGTATTTCAAATCTATGGCTTAGATAGATAGATCGATGAAAAACAAGCCATTGGGTACCTTTAGAGCCGAAAGTTTTGAGAGGAAAACGAAGGACCGCCTTGGGAGAGCGGTCAGGCCGGTGATGTGCACCAAATCCCCAAGAGGAAACTCTTCTTCCTTGGTTAGAACTCCAAATCGCCAAAGGGGGCCTTCTTGGGCGCATGAGGAGGAGAGGCACGGTGGAGGGAGGAAAGAGGTGTCGGTGGAGGGATAAAAGTGAAAAAGTTTCACTGTTTAACCCGTGAAGGGGTAAAAGGATAACTGTCCGGTTGGACCGGTCAGACCGGTATTACATACCGGTCAGACCGGTCTCACCTGAAGTGCCAGAAAAGTTGCCTTCCAGATTATCCGGGTGTATATCCGGAGAATCCGGATGTAGCCCAGAGTATCCGGCAAAATATCCAGAGAATCCGGGATATTGATCACAAAAAGTTTTAGAATGATAATTCCTTGATCAAATGGTTAAGCACTTCCAAAAATTCATATTTTCTGACCTTATGTGCAAACCATGAATTGGATAGGTGGATGACTAAGAAAGGAGTATTTTGATGAATACATAATTCCTAATCAAGAGCTCCTTGTCACTTCCAAGGAAGAGATGATTTTCCAAATATAACCGGTCCTTGGATGAGAGAAGTATTTAGGATAAAGATCTATGGACTTGAGAAGGTCTCACTACTTGTGACTAGCCATCAAACAATCAATGAGAACTATAGTCACAAGTAGATTGATATGGTCACAAAGACCAAGATCCAAATATTTTCAAATTTGACACACAACCTATCATGCTAGTTGAGTTTTTCGAAGAAAAACATCTATCCTATAACACTCAAAGCATGCTACAAGTCAAGTTATCACCACACTAGAGAGCTTAACGCAAACCTAACTCAATTTTACACAAGATTGACACTTAGTCACAATTAGGAAGGTTTCAGCTAAATATCTAGGTGACAAGATTTCTTGAGCTTGATGCAAACAAATGCACATACTAGCATTAATATGTGGCCTAGATGCTCACAGGTAAAGCATAATGAGTAGAAAACATACCTTTGCCTCTTAGCCACTTAAACTTGTGCTTAAACTTTTAGAAACACTCACTAGTTCTCATAGATAAGAAGAAGTGTGCAATGTAGCACAAGTACTTCATGATTATGCTTTGTCAATCAGTATTTGATCCAATTGAAGAATAAACTCATATTAACTTATATTGGATCCATAAAGAGCATAATCAACACTATAAGAGACTACACATTCACTAGAAGAAAATGTTAGTCCCAAAGACACAAATTGTAAAGTGATCTCCCCCTAAATAAGTGCATAAGAGTTTTGAATTTCTTTTATATGCACTTCATCCATATTAAGAGATTAGGAGAGACTACTTTAACAAGTTGGTCATAAAGCACATAGAAGGATATTTAATTGAAATTATGCTAGATTCTCTTACTGCCTGAAATACATGACCCCAAGAGATGCCTATAAAGCATATGCACTGAGAGGGACTCTTTCTCACATAGCTTCTTTCTCGTTTCTTCAGTTTGCTGTAGTTTTCTGGTCCAGACAGGTCAGACCGGTCAGATGGACCGGTCAGACCGGTCCCACCAATCAAACTGCAGTAGCCTTCAATTTGTTCAAGTCTTGCTTCAATGAATGTCTACTAGATATATTTGCTTACCTGCACTAAAACAAGACATTGCTCTACACAAGAGCCATTAAACGCATCTTACGGCAAAATGGGGAGTAATTCAAAGAAAACTGCTTTAGTCACTTACTTAGAATGTCCCAAGCTCAACACAAGTGACACACTAGTACTCTCCAAGAGTTAAGTGACTAATTCAATTTGAAATTAAAAACGAGTTACCGAGATAGCATTGGATGAAGATATGCAAGATTATTTCTTGAACTTGGTCAATGACATGAATACACAATAAACTTCAAAGAACCAAACTCTCCAATGCATCTCCAAGTACCTGAAACTCTTTCAAGCATTATTTGGTGTCCAACTCTTGTTGGACCCTACCACATTAGTTACAATCGACTTGGGAACCCAAATAGCTCTTATGCTAGCATTCGGTGAATGAATTATTTTAGTAGCATAAGTACTTATTTTGTCCCTTCCAAGTCTAGCAAAGTTATATTGAACAAGTTTAGAATTGAGTATTTTACCATTTGGACAATCCTTACTCATATGCCCTTTTGCTCGACATGTATAGCAAATTCGATGTTTGAGCTTGACAAAGGTGCTATTTACTTGTATTTTGGACTTCTGGGCATCAGTAGTCCTTTTGGGTGCAAGGGTGCTTCTTGTGGGCTTGAGAAGTCCAGCAGCTGCACTGGCCTGGACCGGTCTGACCGGTATGGTACGACCGGTCTGACCGGTCTGGTCAGACCTGCACTTCTGTGGACAGCAGTGAACCATATGCCCCAATTTCTTGCATCCATGGCACATTCTATTTTCTAGAAGCCCTTTTTGATTTCTTGATAATTGAGCTTCCTCATCAGATTTGATTTGACAATTTCTTGCATAGTGCCCTTTCTCTAGACACTTGAAACACTTGATGTGTTCTAGAGTTTTCTTTCTTGGAATCTTGTGCTTGATGCTCTTTTGACCTAGTTGATGAGCTGAGCTAGTGAAGTTTGAGCCCATATCAAGCTTCTTCACCACGGGATCGCGGTTATCTTGAGATGGTCTCACTTGCCCCTTGCCCTTCAACTTGGTCACTTCTTCTTTGAGTCTTTTTACTTCACACATAAGATCTTCATTTTCTTTTGCTATGAAGTCATCACAAGATTCTACAAACACTTGCTCAATACTAGATTGGCTTGCTTGAGAACAACAAGGTTTAGTGCAAGTCAAATCAATTTGAACATGTGAGCATGTGCAAGTGTGTGTGAGAGGTTCATAGAATTTTACCGTGTTAACCACAACCTCAAGAGCCATTTCAATCATCACATGTGATTCCACAAGCTTCTCATAGGATTTTTCAAGTTCCATATGAGTTCCTTGTAGAGTCACATGATCACTAGAGAGCTTATCAAATTTAGCCTTGAGCATTTGATTTTCCTTCTGCAATGAATCTATGCGACGTGAATAGTTTGCAGAGGAAGCTTCTGATTTACTTACCAAGAAGTCATAGTTGCGCTTGAGGCATTCAAGCTCCTTTCTTATAGTTTTTATTTGCTCAATTTCTTGGACGTGTTCTTTGTTGCCGTTGGCCATCAAGCATTGGTGATCAACATCACTTGAGGATGCTGATCCAACTGAAACTTGTCTTGATCGCCTACGGGAGCATTTCTTGCTTTCTTTGCGCTGCCCCCTGATAGGACCGGTCTGACCGGTATTGAAGACCGGTCTGACCGGTTCCAACAGGGAAACAACAGACTTCTTTGATCTTGCTCCTTGATCATCGTGAGAAGTCACAAGAGGATGAGTATTTATTGTTGCAGTAGAATACACTTCAAGTGACTCCTCTTCTTCATCTTCATTTTCACTCTCATCTTTATATATCTTCTCTAAGAACTTCCAAAGACGATGAGCTTCACTTCGTGTCTTTCTCAATAACTTCTCCTCTTGTATGGAATCTGAAAGTTCTTTGTCCATATACTCAAACAAGAGGTTAGTGACATGGTGGTTGCAAGACAAGCATTCCTTTTCCTCGGTTGACAATTTGGACAAATCATCAACGTCCTTGGGAAGGACACTTGCCTTGACAACACGCTCAAAGGAAGGACCCATTGTCCTTAGAATATTAAGAACATGAGCAGACCAAGAAGGATAGTTTGAGCCATCACAACGAAGTAGCTCAAACGGTACCTCACGTGGTGTCGACATCGCGATTCTCCAAGCGGTTAAGCTTCAATCCGGAGACCTTGCTCTGATAATAATTGAAAGGACCTTAATCGCGTGATGTCGCCTAGAGGGGGGTGGATAGGCGTTTAAAATTAATCCTGCAGATTAAAGCACTTAACACAATTGTCAGCAACCAACCGGTCAGACCGGTATGGCAGACCGGTCAAACCGGTACTAGGCTTAGAAACAGGATTCAAACACTCAGACCGGTCAGACCGGTTGAGCAGACCGGTCTGACCGGTCCTACGCAGAACCTGCACAAAAGTGTTAATCCTCCCCTTTACGAGCTCTAGCACAAATGTAGCTTGGTATGGTGCTTCTTTAGATGCTTACAAATGTATTTCTTAACCCTGCACACACAGAAACAACAAAACCAAGTAGATCGAAGCGGAAGCAAAAATAAAGCTAGAGTACAAAGTGTGAGGCAAACTAAATGAAGATAATGCAAGGAGACACAGAGATTTGTTTCACCGAAGTTCGGATTCACCACGTTCACCACGTGTGAATCCTAGTCTCCGTTGAGGAAGCTTATCGTGACCACAAGGTCAAGCTATCTCCTCCTTTCCACTATATGACCATGTGTCCTCGTGCCACACGATCGCTGCTGCAACAAACTTGCCGCTGCTCACCACAAGCTTGGGAGCTAGCCGGCGACGCCTAGCCGTCTAGGAGGTTTCTCCTCCAAGAGTAACAAATGCTTCTATCAAGTTGGCGACACAACCACAAGTGCGCAAGCTAGGGCTTATGCTCTCGCTGCTCAAATGCTCTCTTAGCAAAAGTTTCACTCAACCCAACTCAAAGGATTCAACTCTAATCACTCAAATCTCACAAAGAGAGGTTGGGGAGCACTTCTCAAGTGCTCTCACGGCTCAGAGATGGCTCTAGAATGTAATGGCTTCAGCGCCCACGAATGGGTGAGGGTGTGGGGTGTAAATACCCCTCTTTCAAAAACTAGCCGTTGCTCTGTCAGACTCAGACCGGTCAGACCGGTCTCCCAGACCGGTCAGACCGGTCAGTTCAAATTAACTAGCCGTTGGACCCAGACCGGTCAGACCGGTCACAAAAGATTTTCTGCTCCCAAGTGTTTCTCTCTGATTTTTCTCACATGGGATGGCTATGAGCACTTTTGGTAATGTCAAACCACTGATGTTGCATCCCCCTTAATAGTACGGCATCCTATACTCTAGTTCACATAAAATGACATACACACAACACTTGAGATTTCATGTCTTGATCAAGCCGAACTTCTTCAATCAATATCTTGAGGTTGTCAACATCCTTAATTTCAGTGAGCATGCCTGCTTGAGCTAGTGACTTTGAATCTTCCTTCATATAAGAATGGAATCCATCTTTGATTCACAAGTCACTCCCATTTTCCAAATAATCACACTCTTCAATATAGAGCTCTCCATGACTCTAGGATCTCCGGTATTTTGACCCGTATCGGTTCCCTTGCTCCCCCCAAGCCAACGCTTGCGTAGCCTCTTGAAACACCCCTCTCGGTCCTCCACCTTTATCCTAGCCGTCCATCTTGAACTCATATTGATTTGTGTCATGCATGAAATCTTCGTTGTCAATTTGAATTCTCAATTCAATCTTATATACAAGCCTTCTAATTTGAGATAACATATGCACATCAACTCATGTCTCATTCACTTTTCTCTTGCTTGCTTCCCTTGTACAATAATATTCATCTCATACGACAAGTCTTTCCAATTTGAGACTATGCAACAACATATTGTGTCTCATTCTCATAACATTTACTTGTCATACGAATTCTATCATAAGTCGAATAAACCTTTAATAGATATTTGAGCCTTTATGTCAATCATGAACACTTGCTCACATTTTCCTTTTCTTGTTTTGCTTGTCATATACATTTGAAACAAGCCTTCGCATATTAGAGTCTTTATATTAACCATGAATACCTTGCTCTACCATTTTTCTTTCTCATTCTAGCTTGTCTCATATAATGATTGTCAATGGGACATACACATTTGCTTGTAAGACATGACCTATATCATTCCACAAATTAAATACCTGCTCATAATCTCATGCAAACAAGTTAGTCCTTTAATCGTATTGTCAATCAATACACCAAAACCCACTAAGGGCCTAGATGCTCTTTCACAGTTGCAATCCCCTCGGACCTGCTTGATGATTAGCTGGGAGTCCCCCTTCACTAGAAGCTGTCGGACCCCCAATGAGAGGGCTTGCGTCAGGCCAAAGATCAGAGCTTCGTACTCCGCCATGTTGTTGGTGGCCTTGAACTCAAGGTGCACCATGTACTTCAGCTGATCTCCGTTTGGGTCGATGAGGACCACACCAGCTCCGGCCCACTTCTCGTGGGCGGACCCGTCAAAGAAGAGTGTCCAGTGAGGCTCGGTGAAAACTGGTGTCCTGATTTCCGGCTCCGGGGGTCCAGCGTTGACGACCGGACCCCCAGAGTTGCTTGGGGAAGGAGTCCACTCCGCTATGAAATCAGCCAGGATCTGGCTCTTGACTGCATGGCGTGGCTGGAAGTCCAGTTGGAACTCTACCAGCTCTGCTGCCCACTTGGCGATATTGCCTGTGGCGTTGGAGTTGTGCAGGATCGCTCTTAACGGGTAAGAGGTCACTACAAAAACTCGGTGTGCTTGAAAGTAGTGGCACAGTTTTCTGGACGCAATAAGTATTGCATAGATAAGCTTATGCGTCTCAAGATACCTGGTGTTTGCCTCGTGGAGGACTTCGCTGACGTAGTAGACTGGTTTTTGGACGGTCCGGACCCTAGTTACCGGGTCCGGCTCGCCCTTGTCCACCACATCAGGTCCCTGGCCCCCCAGTGGTTCTGGGTTCCCACTGGGACGAGGCTCCTCCGGACCCGCTTGTGCGGGATCCGGACCTTCAAGCTGGGGTGAGGCTGACGGGCCCCCGTGTCCGGGGTCCGGCTCACCATCCTTGGCCGGGAGGACCCTGGTGTTCCCCTGGCGAGCTTGCTCCGTCCTTTCGGCGACCAGCACCATGCTGACTACCTCCGCAGACGCAGCAAGATACAGAAACAACGGCTCACCGGGTTCTAGAGTCACCAATACTGGCAGCGAGGTGAGGTGCTGCTTCAGCTCCTGGAAGGCCTGTTCAGCCTCTTCGGTCCAAGAAAATGGACCGGACCTCCTCAATAGCTTGAAGAAGGGAAGGGCCCTCTCGGCTAGCCTCGATATGAAGCGGCTAAGAGCAGCGAGAGACCCAGTAAGCTTCTGGACGTCCTTGATGCGGCCAGGAGGCATCATTGCTTCGATCGCCTTGATCTTGGCTGGGTTTGCCTCGATGCCTTGATGTGAGACCAGGAAACCCAGCAGCTTCCCTGCTGAGACGCTGAAGATGCACTTCTCTGGGTTCAGCTTTGTGCGCGTGGCGCAGAGCCGGTCGAAGACGAGGGACAGGTCCTCCACTAGTGTTGACCCTACCTTAGTCTTGACCACAATGTCATCGACATAAACCTCAACAATATCTCTAATTAGATTACAGAAGGTTTTGTTCATAGCTCGTACAAACGTGGGTAAGGCATTCCTTAGACCATATGGCATGACAATGTAGCAATAAAGCCCATCTACTGTTACAAAGGCAGTATGCTTCCTATCCTCTCTAGACATCTGAATCTGGTGGAAACCAGAGTATGCATCTAGGAAAGACAAAAGGTCACACCCGGAGGTGGAGTCCACGATCTGATCGATACGCGGAAGAGGATAGGGGTCTCTTGGACATGCCTTGTTGAGGCTGGTGTAGTCGATGCACATTCGAAGCTTCCCGTTGGCCTTTGGGACGACGACCGGATTGGCCAACCACTCGGGGTGGTGGACCTCCTCGATGAAGCCGGCGTGTAGGAGCTTGTGGACTTCTTCGCGGATGAAGTTCTGCCGCTCCACAGACTGCTTCCGAGGCTTTTGGCGCACCGGCGTGGCGTCGGGGTAGATCCTCAGATTGTGCTCGATCACTTCCCTGGGGATCCCGGGCATCTGTGATGGTTCCCAGGCGAACACGTCGACATTTGCCCAGAGGAAAGCGATGAGCGCGTCTTCCTATTTCTCCTCCAGGTTCCCCGCGATGCGGGTGGTCCTGGTGGAGTCCGCTCCAATCTGCACCATCTTCACGGGAACATGGTCCGGATCGGACGGTTGGACCTTGGGAGCCTTTGCAGGTGCCTTGGGTTGCGAGGTGGACGGATCCTCCTCGGAACGTGCAGCCTCTGCCGCCAGAGCATGCAGTCTCTCAACTACAGCAACGGCAGCGGTGCGGTCGCCCTGCACGGTGAGGACTCTGGCAGGGGAAGGCATCTTCAAGACCAAATACCCGTAATGAGCAATGGCCATGAAGCGGTAGGGTGCCGGTCGGCCAATGATGGCGTTGAACGGAAGGTTCACCTCCGCAACATCGAACAGAACGCTCTCTGTGCGGAAGTTCTCCTCGGTCCCGAACGTGACCGGCAATGTGATGCTCCCCAGAGGGAACACCGGGTGTGGGCCCACTCCGGAGAATGGGCGAGAGGGAGTCAGCTTGGACTCCGGGATCTGCAGCTGCTTGAACGCTGCATAGCTGATGACGTTGAGGCCAGCCCCACCGTCAATCAACACGTGATAGAGCCTCACATTGGATATGACAGGAGCGGTGACTAGAGGTAGTACACCAGCTCCGGCCATATTCTCCGGGCAGTCGGATGGCCCGAAAGAGATGGTGGTGTTCATCCACCTCTGATGCGGCGCCGCTTTCGGGACCCCCGGCTTCACCGAAAGGACCTCCCGGCGAAGGGTCTTCACGTCCCGCTGGGAGACAAGCTCCCAACTTCCGCCATACATTACGTACAGCTTCTTGCGGCGGTCGCCGTTGTCGGAATCGGAGTCATCGTCGTGATAGACGCCCTTCAGCTCTCGAGCGGGGGATTGGTACCCCAGCTCCTTCTCCTCGGCCGCGGCCCCGCTGTCAGAGGCCTTCTCCTTGCCGGTCCGCTGGCGAGGAGGGGGTGAACCGTCCTTGGAGGACTGCTCACGCCGCCCACTGACCCGCTTCGCGAGCTTCTGGATCTCGCGGCAGTCAGCGGCGCTGTGGCGAGCGGTGGGATGCACTGGGCATGGACCTCCGCTTCCACCTTGCGGGTGAGGGCATTTGCCATTTGCATTCTGGCCCCCAGTCGCTGCCGCCGCTGGCACTGCTGCTGCAACGACTAGTCCGCCAGAATGCGGCTCCCCGCGACCCCGGTTCTTGTTCTTCTTCTTCTTGCCACCGCCCTGAGCGGTAGCACTGGAGCCACCAGCCTTGGTGTCTCCGTCTTGGGGGGCTGACTACCATGCACGGCCCTCAGCGGCCCTGGCACACTTGTCTGCCAGGGAGAAAAGCGTAGTGACGCTTTCCACCTCGTGCGTCGCCAGCTTCTCGAGCATCTTCTCATCACGTACCCCCTGGCGGAAAGCAGTGATAATAGATGCATCTGAGATACGAGGAATGGTACCCCGTACCTTGGTGAAGCGCGAGATGAAGGCCCGGAGCGTTTCCCCGGGTTTTTGCCTCACGGCGTGAAGGTGTGCCTCCACACCATGCTGCTGGTATGCACTGGTGAAGTTCGCTGTGAACCTCGCACAGAGCTCTTCCCAGGACTGGATCGTCCCAGGTGTGAGGTTCATGAGCCAGGTCCGAGCTGGCCCAGACAAGGCTACATGAAAGTAGCTTGCCATGATGGCGCCGTTACCACCAGCTGCTGTGATGGCGGTAACGTACACCTGCAGGAATTCCGACGGGTTAGTAGTACCGTCGTACTTTTCCGGCAGGTGGGGGCGGAACTTGGGTGGCCACGCCACGGCGCGGAGGTGCTCCGCAAGTGCAGCACAGCCCACCCCAGCCACTAGTGCGCCTGACTGTATCCGGGCGTTCACCGGAGGCCTGGGTGCCACCGCGTCCAGATCAGCATTGAGGTTGCGACCCTCAATGTTGAGACGGCGCTCTCGCGCCCTCTCGACGGAGATGCGGGCATCCTCTCCCGCGCGCCAGCGGTTGAGCTCCGCCCGCAGGTCTTCTGTTCGTGCACCCCTCACGGTAGGGGAGCGCACGGACGCCGACGCACCGCCCTGATGCTGGTGGTAAGGTACCACCGCGTTGCCGGGCGGAGGTCGTTGCCCAGTCCTTGCAGAACTGGGGAGGCTTGAGCCAGGTGGAGGAGATGGTCAACGTCGTCCCGCCACTGCTTCAGGGCGTCTGGCGAGGCTGCCTCAGCCGGGGGGTTGCGAAGCAACTCCCTAGCCGCTGCCAGCGCTCCGCCGCTCGCAGCCTGTGAGGGGGCCCTTGATGGGCGCCCTGACTCTTGCCGGCGAGCGGCGCGCGCCGCCGCCAACGGTGGCTCCTCCACAGGCACAGTTGCCCCTGGAGCAGGAACGTGAGAGGCATGTGGCGTGGAGGACGCCACACCCTCCGTCATCTCCACGTCGTCCACGCGAACCATGGGGACGAAGAAGAGATGAACTGCGACCAGCTAAATGTTCCCCTACCTGGCGCGCCAAATGTCGTGGTGCTGCAAACTACAGCCGGGTGGCGGAAGGCACCCGCCTAAGCCCAGAGGGTGTGTACTCGGGGGTTAGCTAGTCTTAGATCGATCTCACTCAAGAACACGATGAACACAGCAGGATTTAGAGTGGTTCGGGCCGCCGGAGCGTAATACCCTACGTCCACTGTGTGTTGTATTGCCTTCCCACGAGAATGAGAGGGTTGCGAGAGGGTTGCGAGAGCTTGTGTCTGTCTGGAGATGATCCTGTGCACAGCGAGCGCCTCCCTTTTATATCTCAAGGGGGCGCGTACACAGCTGTTGGGTCCCCGACAGGTGGGTCCAACGTTGTAGTATAAAATAACGTACTGTTCATATATTATAGCGTCACAGGCAAAGGAGATCTCTCCTCTGGATTCCTTTGCCTGCTCCTGGAGTTCCTCATCCACCATGTCCTAGCGCTGTCTTGTCGGGACGGTGCCAGATGCAGCTAGTGGCGCCGCCCGCCACGTTGCTTAAGCGGGCGGTGTAGCTTGCGGCGTAGGCGGCATGATGGAAAAGTGTCGTGCCGTCGTATCCATTTAATGCGGCAGACGGGCTCTGCGCGGGTGCGGCGCAGGCGGCTGTACTGTGCACCTTGGTAATACGCGGCGCACAGCGGGGCCTGACAAAAGCTGTCTCGCGTTCCGCGGCGGCAGAGCACGCCTTGTCCATCAGCATTAAATGCAGTGGGCGAGCGAGTCCTCCAGCGGAAGGCTCGCGCTCGAGCCCGCGCCTCCGGGCCACGTGGCGGCTCCGGGCCACGTGGCGGCTCCGGACCCCTACGCGGTAAAAGGGGGGTCCGGCGGGCGTAGGAGGTCCCGGACCCCTATGGGGTCCGAGGTCTCGGCTGTCAGCTCGGATCTTCCCTTGCTTAGAGGCACGTGGCGTCTCCGGACCCATCCCCAGGTGGGGAACGGGTCCGGGGCCGTTGGCCTGGTGAGGGAAGAGCCTGGCCCGTGGGGCCTGGCTACTCCGTCCTTTCCACGCAGTTACGGATAACTACGCGGGTCCTGCCTTGCCGCAGTAAGAGTGGGTATCCCTGCTACAGGGTACCGAGACATACTAAACTCATGATATACTTACACATGAGGGCAGGCAATATATACGCATATGAGTCTTGTCAGCTATTCCAGGTACTAGGTAGCAACAAATATTTACTGTAGCACTATATTATCAAATCATGGCGCAATTAGGCTCAAAAGATTCATCTCGCAATTTTGGCGAACCGTGCAATTGTTTTTTTATTTTGTCCACATTTAATACTCCATGCATGTGTCCAAATATTTGATATGATGTTTTTTGCCAATTTTTTTTATCTAAACACGGCCTATCTTTGAAACGGTAGGAACTAATAATTAATGTCTGCGTCACTTCCCCAAACCGCTGACGGGATCCAAGCAATACGATGACTGCATGTAAGCTACATCAACTTGCCTAATAATCAGCAAGCCGGCAGTAGTAAACTAAGGTACATGCCTCTATATATGTCCTAATTAAGTACTAACACGTCACTAAGAGTACGGAAGTTCTTTCTTTTGTAATGACACACACACACCGATTCAAGGACATAATTTATAACATATATAGTTCTTTCATGACCATTGATTGAAGAGAGGTATGTTAGCTGCTAATTACATAGGGTTTCGCCAAGGACATAATAAGAACTATGACTATATCGACCAAAGCAAATATAATCACGGCTATATATATACTCTCTCCGTCAAAAAAAGAATGCAATGCAACTCTCGCTTTCTGAGAAGTCAAACGATTTCATATTTTACCAAATTTATATAAAAATTACTAACATTTATGTCTCCAAATAGATTTAATATAAAAATATATTACATAATTAATCTCATAATACTTATTTTGTAACATAAATGCTAATACTATATATGTTGTAGTAGTAGAATGCCCGTGCGTTGCTACGGGAGCTAAAAATTCAAGTATAAAAAAATATAAATCGCCAACAAATAACAATATTCATAGTATATAATGCTGTTGTTTCAAAAGGTATTGGGATAAATCAAGCCCATTGGTTCACCATTGTTACCAAGGTCAACTAAATATTCAAATAAATATACAATACATTCTATTTTATATCCCTACCTACAATGCGGCTAAGATAACATTTTATGTCCGCAGGAAATAATTTTCGATAAGCATTCAAGTCTGACACCAACACATCGATGAAGTTCTGTCTCATAGTATGTGCATCCTGCGAACAATTCGAATACATAAGTATACATCCCATATGTGATCGATATAATTATTAAAGATCATGAAATATTTTTTTGCACAAAGTAGTATCACGCAATTCCTCCCCATCAGGAACAAGGAGAAGCTTCAGAACAGGTTGTAGGGCATCTTTGGCTGCGAATTCTCTATCTTGAACAAGAAGATTTTCAAGCCTATTCCATCTGCAGAGACGTGAAAGTTAAACAATGCTACCTGAGTGGTGCTTTCATGTCTCAAAAGATTACAACATACACATAGATCAGCAGGTACTTGCCTGAATCTTCCGTCCTTGAATAGAAGCAGGAAATAGGATGCTTCCTTTTCTCATATACGTGCAATTTAAAAGTAGAGTGCGAACATAATATATTTGACCACTCAATGTAGTTCATGCTTAACAGGAATATGTAAATTTTAACCAAATCACTAACCTGGAACATCTTGTGAGTCCGCATTGGTCAAGACAGCAATGGAATCTCCATCGGCAGCACGATCTTGAGAAAGAACTGACAATAAAGTTTGGTTAGCGTGTATAACAATAATTTGTATTGATCCGCCGTATATCTGATAAATGCAACATCACCCGGTGTCGATGCAGTACCCTCATGTCGGGGAGTTCCCTGTACGTAAAAGTCATTGGTATGCAACCAGTCACTATTCTAATCCATCAAGAGCAAGTCCATCTGGGGAACCAGTCATGTCACTCATTGTTCTGTTGATGCATGCACTCACCAGGATTATCGCTACCTATAAAAATCGTGATCAACATAATGGACTGGGAGTAAAAAAAGAATTCTACAAAGTATAGCATTGAAGACTGTCATGCAGTACCATCATGCAGATTACAATGTTAATAGGTTCATACCCGTGCATTGCAACAGGACCAATAATCATATGAGCAGTAGCAATAAAATCAAGGGATGATCTTGTAGGCAATGGTTGTAGAATCAAGTGACTGCTATCAAAGAATCAGCTTAACCAAAACCACTTCATTCAAATTTACAGTGCTCCATTTGTTACAACATGAAACTATGTTTTTAACACTTCATTGAAATTTTGCATTTCATGTGTTCAAAGCATAAATGTGTAAATTATTGTAGCATGCGTCTGTTCCATGTTGCAATTACACCCTATCTGACTAAATGTTTCACACCACTAATCTCTGATCTATCTGAGCATAATCATTATGAAGAAGCTTTGGTGTTAACAACAACAAACAGATTATTGGTGCATATGTCACGAGAAACCATTTTCTGGACCCAGTATCTACAATTGGAATCTTGAACTGGTAATTACAAAAAACTATATAAGCCCATAAGCGCATCCCTTACCAACTTTATGAACAGTTAAATACACATTCATCAACAATGATAGTAGTTGGTAATAAAAAAAATTTGATCCCAGCAGCTCAAGCTCTATTCGCTAGTGTGACAAGGTGACATGTTCTCATCTGGTTGACCAGAAAATCAATTTTAGATTTGAGTCGTCAGCAGCATTGGGGCCCTCTAAAATATTGAATGTGATTATAAATGATTTCATCAAATATTGCACGATCACCCACCCAATGGCCTCCATCCAGAGTTTTGAAACAAATTCTCAATTCTATAAGCCATATTGATCCACCCAACGAATGCAAAGGGCAAAGGAATCTAAGAATTGCAAAGCCAAATGTCACCAGCTTACTCTTGTAATCTTTCAAGGTGCCGTAGGCAAAAAGCCGGAGGACGTCCAGTGCCGACGCGTACTGCGTGCCTGCGATCTGCACCAACAAACAAATGAAACAACCAATAGCACATTCGCGTTAGATCGAGCCGCGCACCACCCAATCAACCTGGGGAAAAAATAAATTAACCTACCCCTACCCAGCGGCGAGCGCCAAGGGATACAGCACAAGAGGAGGCCGAAGGCATAGGTACCTTGGAGCGGGCGGAGAGGGTGAGGAGCTTGGAGAAGGCGAAGAGGTCCGGTTGCGAGGTGGCCTCGAGCACCAGCGCGGCGAGCCGCGGCGCCGACGACAGCACCGCCGCCTGCGCCGAGAATCGGCGATTTAGGTTACGGGAGAGTGAGAGACATTGAGGGGTTCTATTTTGCTACTTACCGGCGGTGGAGAGGCTCGAAATCAGATGGATTTGAGGATGAGGCGGACTGGGAGGCGACGGATGTGACGAACGCCAGGGGTCCCCGTACCAGCGGCAGCAGCAGGACGGAGAGGGCGGACTGGGAGGCGGCTTGGCGTGATTGTGGTGCTGCAGGGACGGTGGGGCGGAGAGGTGGCCGAGGGGGACGTCGCCGCGGCGGCGTCGGCGAGCGCGAGAGGGAGGCGAGAGCGGCGCGAGGGGGATGGCTGAGCCGCCGCGGCGAGAGAGGCGAGGGAGCCGGCGCGAGGGGCAGGTGTTAGGGATGTGGTGGCGACGGCGAAGCACGGGGGTGGGCGGCAAGCTGCGGAGGAGGAGGAGGTTGCGGGGCTGGAGCGCGCGGAGCGGAGGAGGCAGGGGCGCGCAGGGCGGAGGAACCGTCGGGGACGGGGTCGTGGGGAGGGACGAGGGAGCAGAGAGGCGAGCCGGGTCGGGGGAGGGTTTGGACGGTCGAGATCAGGGTTGACGATCAGATGGCAGAACTATGGCAAGTCAGATTCCTAAGAGAGAGAGGGAAACATGACTTCCTTCTTTTTAGGCAGTAGTAGTGAAACTTAAGTTGTTCGACTCTTCAAGAAGTGAGAGTTGCAATATTTTTAGACAGAGGGAGTTCCGCTGAGTCCTTAATTTGGCACCCGCCATGCACCCCAAACTAGCCTCCTTGACTTGATCCAGATTATATGTTTTGTTGAATTGAATTTAATGAACTCTAAAAGATAGAGAAATAAATAACAGTAAATTTTCTCAATACCATAGAAATTTAGATGGATTCCTTGTATGTCATAAAATTTTTTGAGTTTTTTTTAGTGCCATAGAAGTTTTGATTTATTCCCTCAGTGTCATTTCGTCCAAATTCCCATGTGCTGTTAAGTGTGGATGAAAAAGATAATTTTGCCCTTCGGACCACCTGTCAGCGCCCATCTCTCTCTTCTCTTTTTTCCTCTCGCGTCCTCTCCCGTCAACGGCAGCAGCGCACGGGCCAGGGTGAGCTCCCCTCCCGGCGGCGGTGGCGGCGGCGGTGCGCGGGTCAGGGCGAGCTCCCCTCGTGGCGGCTGCGGCGCCTGGGTCGGGGCGTGCTCTCTGCCGACGGCGGCGCGCGAGCCGGGGAGAGCACTATCGCCAGCGGCTGCGGCGCACGGGCAGGGTCGAGGTCCCCTCCCAGCGGCTGTGGCGCGTGGGCCTAGGGCTGGAAAAAAAGCTCGTTAACTGGCTCGGTGCCTTTTTTCAAAATTGCTCCGATTACGTTCGTTCTTTTTTTAAAATAAAGATTAGTTGATTTGGAACAAAAGTCAATTTTGGCCGGCTCGGCTCGCTCGATTTGAAGTTGCATATCAAACAACGCGGGAGACTATAATAAATACGAATATATTGATTTCGAAGAAAGCTCGAAAAAAGTCTCGGCTCGGCTCGAGTCCAGCCCTACGTGGGCCTATAGAGCTCCCCTATCGGCGGCGCATGGGCCACGATGAGTTCATCTCCCTCGGTGGCGTTAGGAGCGGCGGCGGCCGGCCAAAGCGAGTTCCAGCTCCGCCCCCGCTGGGAGAGGGGCGCCGCTGGTGTTGAGAGTGCCGCCGGTGGGAGATGAGGGAGAGGACGCGAGATGAAAAAAAGAGAGAAAAGAGAGGGGCGCTGATAGGTGGGCAGAGGGCAAAATTGTCGTTTCCATCACCTAACAGCATATGAATGGGAATTTGGACGGAGTGGCGTTGAGGGGATAAATCAAAACTTCTATGGCACTGAAGAGAACTCAAAAAATTTTATGGTATCCAAGGAATCCATTTAAAAAAGTTTGAGAACCTGGATGACACCCCGAGTCAAGTTTAGGATCTAGTGGTGTATTTTAATCTAAATAAATCATGTCACCGAATGAGTGAGTTAGTCTCGACCGGAGAGGAAACACTATACAGTTTTTGGCTGATTTTCAACGATTTCAAACTGCAGAGCTGCGGTAATCACCCAAGAAGCCCCGGCTGCCGTCGCATCATGAATAAATGAGGCCCATCAATGCTAAAAAGAAGAAGGTTGACTGACTGGCCCAGCAGACTACAAAACCGTCCAGCCCAAGATTATTGATGCCCTCGGATGGGACGGCCCAGTGAAGCCAGGCGCGTGTGCGTGTCCAGCCCGGAGGGAGCCTCGCGGCTCTGCATCTCCTCTCGTCCCGCTTCGCTCCTTCCCTGGCTCCGGCCAACCACCGGAGGAGAGGACGATCGATCTTATTCTCTCCCCCAAGTGAAAACCGATGGATTTGTATTGACGCTTGCATTAGTTATTCAGACATGGCGGCCTATCTGATACCAGCCTCACTCCGTCAGTTCCTCCCCTGTTCGTCACTTATTAGGGACACTAATATTATTTCTGAAATTATTTGACAGGCATCTAGTAGAGATAAAAAAGAACAAGGTAAGTATAAAGAGGTTTTTTGCTTGTAACAAAGTTTGATGTGCATGGTTGAAAGAAAACATAGCTCTTGGACAGATTCTTACTTGCAGCGCTGCAAAAGGATATTAGTGCTTGTAAATTGTAATTGGTAGGAACACGCTGGAAAAGAAGTTCTACCACGGAGAAGAAACAAAAATGCACGAAAAGAAGATGCAGCGCCGTTAGGGGGAGTTCCAGAGGCAACGACGTGTGTTAACGTTGAAGAATGCTCCTGCACCGTCGTTGTTTAATGCTATAAATAAAGGTGGTCAGAGTCTCCCAGCGCAGGCCGCCGAGTTCCCCCAATTCAAGAAACGTCTCCTCTCTCCCTCCCTCTTCATCAGTTCGTTCAGAGGCCTCCCTCCGCTTCTCTCCTTCACCATTCTTGCCATGGCTCTGGATTCTGTTCCTACCTATCTCAGCGACTTGGGATCATCCCACAGGGCTGCCAGAACCCAGCAGCAAAGGATCAGGTACGCAGAAGCGCAGCTTCCTCAAGTTTCCCCTGCTGCGAAATTTGCACGAATTTCAGTTTCATGGTGCCTTTTCTTCAATTTCTGTTCTGTAAACAAAACATCAGGAAAGATGAGCGCACTTGGACCTCGGACACTTACGCTCCGTATGACGACGGGCACCAGTGGAGGAAGTACGGCGAGAAGAAGCTCTCCAACTCCAACTTCCCAAGGTTCATAATCCCTCCTGCCTTCAATTTCCTTTCCATGCATTTTGTTCCCTGAAAAAGCGTTTTTTTTTCTTTCAGTCCAAGCATGCATCCACTTTGTGTGCAAGAACTTCTGTTACTGTTGTCACGATACAGTTGTCGCAAATGGTCAATTCAGCTATTGCTAGTTCTGGAGTGAATTTGTGGGACCTGTTGCTGTGTGAACTGACGAGTGATTACCTGAAATATTTGGATTTTAGGAACACCTCTGCCTTGTTTTGACTGGAAATATTCCTGGTTTTTAATAGATTTATTGTGGCTTCCAGTAATATAAATAAAGGAGATTCATACATGCTTCCTATCTACTTCTTAAATGTAGCTAGCAGACCTCATCATGTAATTAAGCTCCAATTCTTACATTACCTAAAATAAAATCTAAATTTGCCCACCAATAAAAACATCTCTTGCTTTTGGTCAATATATAGTCTTTGTATGTTCAATTTGTGGGCCAGATACTTTTTCTGCCCCAAATCACATTGCTTGTTAGTGCGCCTAATGCTTGTATATTAGGGGAAGGAGGACATATCAAACTGCGCAGTTGTCTACTAGTCCACTCTGCAGTAGAATTGTCGGTGGACAGGTGTCGCCTTACCCTTGACTGGTTGAAAGGAAACAAATATTAATCAATTAAAAAATGCTTTATGAATGACTACTGGGCTAGGAAAATAACCCTTGCAGTGGCAATATCTTTCTTAATTGACAACTCAACTAGACAAACGAAAACTTGCAAAGTGTTGCTTCCTATATGAATATACAATTCACAAGTTGGCCACCTTTATTACCTGTCACTGGCAACTCGTTCGAAATCTAATACTTCATTAGCAGGCTAAGTGTTCCTTCTTCATTTGTCTAGCACACTTGTCCCAAATCAAGTTTCCTGCTATTAGTATGCATGCCGACAGTCCCTGCTACCCTTTCTTTTACTTCCTTAGATAGCGATTGGAATGTGGTGCAGAGCCCATATATCTTGTTAGCCTATTAAGCATGTTTAATAGGTGGGAGCAATTATTTCTTTTTTCTAAAAGGCAGTGTATGTAGCAGAAGAAAAGGTCGTGAGAGTGTTTATTGATGCTGTTCCACCTAATTTAGGTAGACTGAATGTTGACAGAGGGGGAAAGGACATGACTGATCTTGATTTTTCAAATACTTACCCACTTACTGAGTTAAAGGGATGTAGACCTTTGGCAAATGCATCTTAATGCAAAGTTCAGTTCCAAAATTCTTAAGAACTTTCAAGAAAAAGAAAAGAACAAGATCAGTCACCAGTGGGTACATTAAAAATGCAAGTCTTTAAAAGATGTTCAACCGTCCAAAAGGATCAGTGGGCAGAAATGCAGAATGACATGAAGTCCCCTGCTGTCACATTCTGATGTCCTCTTGCTAATTTTATGAGTGGATCGGAGGGCATGCCCTTAATGCTGTTAAATTTAACTATTGTAAGCTTGTCAGAAAATGAATTTAGACTGCGTTCCACATTTTGGCAAATAATTCATCTCTTTCCTTTTGAAGTGAGGTTTTGAGTTAATGTCATTCAATTCTATTTTCAGGTTCTATTACAGATGCACCTACAAGAACGACATGAAGTGCCCTGCCACAAAGCAAGTCCAACAGAAGGACACCAGCGATCCTCCATTGTTTTCCGTTACTTACTTCAACCATCACACCTGCAGCACCAGCTCAAATCCCATGGGAAGCACGAGAGATATTGCTGCGCAATCGTCGTCGAGGAAGGCGGTATCAATCTGCTTCAGCCCGCACACAGCCAGTGAGCAGCCTGCATTCCTGACATCCTCGGCAACGCCACAGTCCCCAAACATACATTCTTTCAGAGCCAATCAACAACCAGAGAGGAGCCCCCATGCAAGCCAGTTTCAGTGGACAACCGCATCGTCACCTACAAGTAACGGTCCGCTTACGATGGAGGTTGACAGTGTTTCAGGAGCAAGCATTTCATCCAGCAGCGGGGGTGCTCTGCCTAGGACATTGTTGCCGATTGGTCAGTCCAGATGCATCGAGTACTTCCATTTCTTGTGATGCTGTTCATGGAAGAAGAAGGTTATATATGCTGGGAGGCCGCTTGGTGCCAGTTTGGAGCGTCAAGTGCTGGGAGGCAACATTGTTATCCCGGGCCTGAACCACAGGGACCCAACCTACAGACAGATCCCCATATAGATATTACAGCCCTGCTGCTTACTTCTTTACATTCATATTCAAGCCATGTTTTTGTGCTTGGATGATGTGGAGAATGGTATTGGAGTTCCTTTTGTTTGATAGTACATGATACAGAAAAAGGGTTGTTGAGGAAGCTTTATTTGTTTGTTTAGAGATTAGACTAGTATGTATGTCTCGAATTGCTGAATCCTGACAGCAGGGTCGCTTGGTCATTCTGCTACTACTGAAACACTGAATTTTACATATTCTATACAGTAATAATTTTATTAAGATGTCTCCAGTTTAGAAGCAAGTTGGATTCTCTATCAGGAGAAAATTCCGCTTAATTTATGCCTGGATATTCTTTACTTCAAATTTTACATATTATAATCGTTAGAATTTGTTCAAAGTTGGGGCTATTGAAATCCGTGCGACTGGTGCTGCCTTGGTGACTGACGTGTGGGCTCCAGTGCTCCCACCTGCAGACTTGCTTCCGTTTCCGTCGCCCCCATCCTCTGCCCGCTGCCGCCGCGGCCGCGCTAGATGCGCCACCTCGCCGCGGCGGCGAGGCAACCCAAAACACCGCACCCTCTTCTCGTTGCCCTCCACCGCCTCCTCTCCACGACGACCACCTCCACCTCCTACGATCCAACCACGCAGTTCCTCCATCCCGACCACCGTCGCGTCCTCTCGCTGCCGGCGTCGCTCCGCCATGACGCCCTCCTCGCGCTCGCGCGCCTTCTCAAGACCTCCCCACAATGCCACCTCGCACTTCACGCCGTCAGCCCCCACCCTCCTCTGGCTCCCCCTCCTCCACCCCACTCGCTGCTCGCTTCGCTGCCGCCTCCCGCCTCGCGGCGTCGGCGTCGGCGTCCGCGCTCCGCCCCTTCGCCGCGCTCCTCCCTGCCGCCTCCCAGGACCTCCTTTCCTAGTCCTTCTCCTTTCCTGCCGGGCAACCCCAAGGTAATGCACTAGAGCGAATGAATCCCTTATCCAGCTGTTCTTGAAGTTGGATTTTTAATTCAGCCAACTCCTTGGGTGGCATCCTATAAGCTCTCTTGGAAATAGGTGCGGTGCTTGGCTGTAACTCAATGACAAATTCGATGTCCCTATCTGGTGGCATTCCTGGCAAGTCATCCGAAAAAACATCGGCATACTCGCATACCACAGGAATTTCTCCGAGCTTGGGTTCACTCATGGCGAAGGCACAGGAGTTTATACACTCTTGAAATGGCAAATAGAGGTAGTGTTTCCGTGGGTTGGTGAATTGATTTCGACCGCTCTGGATGCAATATCTAATGATACCCCATGTTGTGTCATCCAGTTCATACTCAAGATGACATCCATGCCCTCCAGTGCTAACAAAATGAGGTCGGTTTTGATATTTTTACTACCCAATTGGATTGGTACGTGCCTTATGATTTGATTCGAGGTGAGTTTACCTCCCGGTGTGGATATCACATATGAATCCTTTGTATGACAAAAGTCCAAACCCACTTTTGCGCCAAATTTTGCACTAATAAAACTATGTGATGCTCCAGAATCAAATAAAATAATTGCAGGCTTGTGGTGTATAGAAAATGTACCCATCATCACTGGAGCGCCTTCTGGAAGATCCAACAGAGTGGTGAAGTTGATCCTCCCCTGCCGAACTTGCTCGACCTGCCTCTTGCCCTTGTTTCGGTTGTTCTGGTTCGAACCTTGGCCTTGGTTGGATGGCTTGAATTGAGGGCATTCTCGGGCGAAATGGGCAGAGCTCCCACAATTGAAGCACCGGTTGGCCAGGCTTGGGCGAAGTGGTGGGGGAGCATTCGGCCTCGGGCCATTTGGCTGCTGAGCTGGATAGCGGGAGGCTCCCTGCTGCTGAGGCGGCCTGAAGACCGGTCGTCCTTGTGGAGGGGCTCTTAGTGGCTGTGGAGCAGCTCCCGGCACAAGGCGATACTTCGGTGGGGGTGCAGTCGAGGGTCCGGACGGCGCTTTCCTCTTCTTCTCGGCCCAATATGCCAGGATGCAGTCTTCCTAGGTGATGGCCAGATTAACTAGCTCATTGAATGATTCCACCCTGACGGGATTTAGACTCTCCTTTAGCTTGGTGCTGAGGCCTCGACGGAAGCGATCTCGCTTCTTGGCGTCCGTATCCGCATGGTACCCGGCTTACTAGCACATGTTGTTGAAAACCTTGGCGTACTGGGAGACGGTGCGAGTCCCCTGGGTAAGCGCCAGGAACTCATTCAGCTTCCACTCCATGAGACCTTCCGGGATGTGGTGTGCCCTGAATGCTGTCTTGAACTCATCCCAGGTAACCACATGGTCAGCCGGCAGCATGGCATTGTAGTGGTCCCACCACAGATGGGCTGAGCCACGAAGCTGCTGCGCAGCGAAGCGGGCCTTGTTGGCGTCTGAGCATGGCGCCACAAGTAGTGCAAACTTGGATTCGATGGTACGAATCCAAGCATCGGCGTCGAGGGGCTCCTCGGTCTTGTTGAATAGCGGCGGCTGTGTGCCCAAGAAGTCTTGGTAGCTGGCAGCTTGGGGTGGGTGGACGTGGTGCCCACCGTATTGCTGCTGCTGCTACTGTTGTTGCCCTTGGACGAGCTGACGAAGCAACTCAGTTTGGGCAACCAGGAATTCCCCGAAGTTCAGTGGCGCGGTCCCGGACCCGGCCGGGGGTCCGGATGAGCACGTGGAGGTCCCGGACCCGGCTAGGGGTCTAGATCCACGGCTTGAAGGCCCCGAGTATCTCCACCTCCGGGACACATGGCGTCACCGGACCCACTCCGCGCGGTGGAGTGGGTCCGAGGCCGTTGGTCCGGTGAGACGGAGTCAGACCACAGGGGCCTGGTTGCTCAGGTCCTTGGGGGCGTAGTTACGGGTACCCCAGTCGTGGGGTACCGACAAAAGCTTTTGGCTGGGAGGGTTTGTTTTCCCGAAAAGCAGCTAGCAGTGAGTCTTTGCTTTCAGGTTTTAGCTTTCCGATTCCAGTTCGATTAACCATTCTATGTGAGCAACTATCCACTAACATCCATGGTAGAAAACAATTATCTTTCAACAACCAACCATCTTTAATCATCATCATCTTCCTCTTCTTACTCTATGTGGCAGAAGTATTAAGCAGTCTCATTAACTACGAGAAGTGAACGATTCGAATCGAGTTTCTTAACCTTGCAAGGCAAACCTAACTCACACGCATGGGGCCCAGACGAGTTGCCCATACAACTGCTCCCCTTTCTTCCTGTATCGTGGATAAGTCCACCCCCCTCGAGTACAGAACTCGCACTCGGAACTGTACTCACCATGTGCCCATGGGAAACGACGTCAAGGGGGTGGCTGGTATCTCCACTACCCAGTCCAATCAGGTACTAAGCTTACCGATTACTATATTCTCGGCATGTGGATAGTACGTTCAAACGCTTAACCACCACTACCAGACACTGCGACCTTAGCAATTTCGCTAACCAGATAGGGCAATAACATCAGCTATCATCTTTCATAACGGCCCCGTCCGTAGACCTTATGATTGTAGCGTGTAGTAAACAGACAACTCCTATAAATCTCGCGAGTGACAGGAAATCACTCGACTTTTACCAGAGTCCTATAAGCTTAGCATTTCTAATGATCATTGCATCTAGTATTCAAACATAGGTACCTAGAATCATGCAACTAAGGTTTTAGACAAGCCTATGACTTAATGCACAATCAATAATAATAAATAGTTGCATAAGTTAGAAATAGCGGTTGTGCTCCGGGGCTTGCCTTCTTGGGCCGGGTGAGAGCTTGGATTGTCCGAACGTTGGTCCGGGGCTTCGACGGCGTCGGTCAGGTGCACCCTGGCTTCTTCACGCGGTTCTCCCTCGGATGTGGGCACCAGCTCGTATTCTCCGTCAGCGAGGGTGGTCGAGTCTAAATGAAATGCATAGCATGCGTGAATTAAAAGGTGACCTTCCGATTAATTATCTCGACTTAAGTTGATCTTAAATATTTGGTTTATCCCTCACGAGGTGATATGTTTATTTTATACTTTCTTTGGCAATCATATATAGAGTATTAATTAATCTGATTTGGTTTATAAATGGAAGTGGGTTATTCCAGAAATCTTTATTAATAGACTTAAGTTTTTTAATTTTGTTTTCCCCATATTTTGGCTTGTATTTATTAAATGTCGTTCCTTTCAGTTTCTGTTCATGGAAAATTTACCTTAAGAGAAAAACGTAGTTACCAGATTACTGTAAAATTTTTAGCTCAAGATAACGTATAGAAAATAAATGAAAATTCAGTAAACAAATTATGATAGAAACAACATCATTTTCGTACAGAGGAAATTATACAAGTACTGGGGTTGAATATTTTACTGAGTGTTCCATATTACGTTAGCAGTTCTCTGCAAACTTTTCAGATTTAATAGATAACTTTACAGGGTATGAAAAATAACACAAGTTATTAAGGCATAAAGCATAACTGATTTTTAAAAACAGTTATACTACACTTCAAGTGTTCAAATTTTTCCAGCAAGCATAACTAGTTGTTTATAGGCTCTGGTAAAAATATGGAATTTTTCCTAGCAAAACAATTATTTTTCTTGATTTAGTTCAATTACTTAAACAATTAATTAGTTTAACTAGTTTGGGTCCACTAAAAATCATAAAACTTTTTCTGTGGCCTATAAGCAACACAACTAACACGCTGTAAAAGTTTCAAGTGCATACATGACATATTGACAGAGATATAAATAGATCTACACTATTAGGCATAAAACAAAAACTAAATAAAAACTTTAGCTAGAGGGTAACATTGGGTCTCAAACATTTACAGAGAGTTAAAATTTGCATGTATAAGCTACTACCCAAAAGAGAAGGCTGGTCAAAGCTTCTAGCTAGAGATCTAATTAAACTCCTATTTTTCTTGCTTTTAATCTAGAGCTAAAAACAGAGGTCAAATGAAAAAGTTTTTGTAAGAAAAGTTGTAGATCTACTTGTAAAGAACTCAAAACATTTGCATTTGCATTTTTCTTATTTTTCTACAAATTTCTATCTATTTTCAAAGTTCACTGGATTTAAAACAAAACTTAAAGGAAGTTTTATAAAAAGCCCCTGGAATCTTGCCGGGACCCCCTGGAAAGATCTAAACCTATGCAATCGGGTCCCTGGCTGTTCACACCTACAACCGCGGCGTCGTTCGGCCGATTCCGGCGAGCATGCTCGCCAGCGGCGTGGGGGAAGGTGTCGAGGGGACTCAGGAGATCGAGCTCTACCTTTGGGTAGTCGCGGCGTGGGCTGGGATGGCCTGTAGCGGCGGGTCGACGGCGAGCAGGGGATGGCGGCGAGGGCGTTACGACGGCAGCGGTGTTCCAGCGGGCCTCCGGTGGGTTGGCCGGGTCGGGGAGCTTCACTAGGATGTGGTGGAGCTGTGGGCGTGGTTGATTGGGGTCGAGAAGGGCCGGGGAGGGGTGCTCAGCGTATGCGCGGCGGCGGGTCACGGCGGCGAGGAGGAAGTTCGGTGTCTGGGCTCGAGTCCTGCGAAACATGGAGGTTTTGCGGGCTCTGGAGCTGCGGTGGAGGGCGGAGAGTCGATTTGGATGGGTGGAGTGGCTTGGAGGTGACCGGAGGAGGCTGTCCATGGCGGGGATGGGCTCTGCTCGCGGCGGAGCTCCTGCACGAGCTCGCCGGAGTTCAGGCGGGGGAACTGGGGCTGCGGGGTGTGCGTTGTGGTGCGGAGGGGGCGTGGGTGTGCACGCGTGTGAGCACGGGGATGGGGTGAGGCGAGCGCGTGGGAACGGCGAGGGGAGCGCATGGCGGCGATGGCGCGGCGGCTCGGGGCTGTGGAGTGGGAGGCGCGGCTCAGGGCTGCGGAGCGAAATGGAGGCGGGGAACGGGTAGGTGCGTGGCCGGGCGGGGTTAAGGTAGGGGAAACGAGGCTCGAGCACACTGCGTGAGGTGAGGAATGCCGCGGCGACGCCGGTGGCCCACCGGCGCCGCGGCGCATGGCCCCCGCGTGGACTGGGCGACGTGACGGGGCGGCGGGGTGGTCGGATGTGGTCGAGCGCATGAGGGAGCGCACGCCTGGGTGCTGGCGAGCGCGCAGGGCGCGGGCGCCACGCGGCGACGATGGCCCGAGCGATGCGACGCCGTGGCGTCGGGAGGAAGGAGGGAGAGAGAGAGAAGGGGTAGGGGTAAAATGGTCAACCGATGTTTGACTTGCCTTTTCTCCAAATTTTGAATTCAAACTCAAAAAAATTTGAATACAAAAGTTGTTCAAAATTTAAAACTCTACAACTTTCATTTTAGGCACTTTTTCATTTGAGGCTTCGTTTGAAAGTTAAAAATTCAAATTCACGTATAGTTTGAATTTACCTTATACGCTTCGAAATTCAAATTTTCCACAAAATTTTATGTTGCAACTTGAAAAATTTTGAACACGAACATTGTTTGTCATATTAAACTCTACAACTTTTGTTTTGGGCAAAAGTTCATTTGAGCTACGGTTTAAATTTTCCTTTTTGGGGCTTTTTCTTTCAGTGAAAAAAAGAGGAGTTCGAATTTGAAATTCCAACGACTTGTCATTTCATGTGTGAAACTTTATTTTCTCCCTTAGCTTCAACTAGGTTTTTGTTTATTATAACAGGGGTGAGTTGTCATTCAAAATTCGTGCATGTTCTCTCCTTAGTTTGAAAGTTACGAATTGTTCCTGAATTAAGGTTTAAATTTCGTTGACACACGCATATACATGTGTATGTGCCCAAATCAAACCCAATTCATGTTGCAAATTCAGAGGATTAATTCTTAATTAACATTTTAAAATTTTGGTTTGTTACACTTGCGCCCACGCCCGCGTCTGTGGGACACGTGGCGGGCATGCTCCTAGTGGAAGGCTAGCACCCGCGCCCATGCTTGCGGGACACGTGGTGGCTCTGGACCCCTCCCGAGCTGAGTGCTGAGCCACGGGCTTCGCGGGGGTCCGGATGGTGTAACACCCCGGCCCAGGGCTTAATAGGATTAATAGGATACTCATACCAACAAGTTGCAACTTCTTTTCCGGAAATCGGTCTCCAAAGAACTCCGAGGTTAAGCGTGCTTGGCCCGGAGAAATTTGGGATGGGTGACCGACCGGGAAGTTCTTCTCGGGTGCGCATGAGTGAGGACAAAGTGTGCAGAAAAGACTGGTGTTGGTCTGTGAGGACAGTATATGTCCTAGAAAGCAGCCAGATGTAACCGGGCCCGGCCTCGGGGAGGCGGGACGTTACAGAATGGTATCAGAGCCGACTCTCGCGGTTTTACGGGCACGTACGGGCGTAAGTGCGGAGGCATGAGCACGGGCGCGTGGGGGCGCAGATGCCACCGGCATGTGCACGGGCGCGTGACGGGTCAGTGCGCGGGCATCTGGGATGCGCCGTTGGCACTGGACGCACGGACGTGGCACAGAGACCATTGGCACTGGACGCACGGACGTGGCACATGGGCTGCTGGCACTGGACGTACGGGACGTGGCCAAGAGAGGACGTTTCTGGCTTGGGATTGACCGACGAGGACGTCGGTCTCTTAAGGGGGTGAGCATGTGACACCCGGCCCAGGGCTTAATAGGATTAATAGGATACTCATACCAACAAGTTGCAACTTATTTTCCGGAAGCCGGTCTCCAAAGAACGCCGAGGTTAAACGTGCTTGGCCCGGAGAAATTTGGGGATGGGTGACCGACCGGGAAGTTCTTCCCGGGTGCGCACGAGTGAGGACAAAGTGTGCCGAAAAGACTGGTGTTGGTCTGTGAGGACAGTCTATGTCCTAGAAAGCAGCCAGATGTAAGCGGGCCCGGCCTCGGGGAGGCGGGACGTTACAGATGGGCACGTGGAGGTCCCGGACCCGATGGTGGGGGTTCGAATCCACGGCTGAAGGTCCTGAGCATTTCAACTTCTGGGACACGTGGCGTCACCGGACCCGTCCCCGCGCGGTGGAGTGGGTCTGAGGCCATTGGCCCGGTGAGTCGGAGTCGGACCGCAAGGGTCCGGCTACTCAGGTCCTTAGAACGTAGTTACGGATAAGTACGCGTGTATTAGCATTGACATAGTAGGAGTGGGTACCCCAGCCGCGGGGTACCGACATGTACGACTCCCTCCGCAGCTATCCAACATCCATGACATCTTTCATGTCTCTCAACTGAAGAAGTGTATCCGAGTTCCTACTGAAGTGGTCGATCAACAGCAAATCTTATTGGAACCGGATCTATCTTATATTGAACATCCTCTCACGGTCTTAGATCGAAAAGAAAGGAGTACTCACCGGTAGGTAATTTCCATGTATAAAATTCAGTAGAATTTTACCCGAAAACGAAATGGCTCCGGCGCGTAGGCTCAGGTGAAGCACCTCCACCGGGGGGCGACCTTCCGTGGAAAGAGCAACGGGGAACGTGGATTTGCAACAAGTGGAGTAAAAAGCCATCAAATACGGAAAACGAGGTCTGTCATAGATGGCGGTAGTTGCACTGGAGTTTGATGCATATATTTTTTTTTCAAATGCTCTCGATGTACACAAGTAAAATAAAAAAATAACTTCATGGTGATGTATTTTTCTCCGAAGACACAAAATACACTTATAATTGCACATGACAAAATCTTAAAAATTATTTATTGTCCAAGATGCACATCTTTTTGCACATCTGATTTACCCAATAAATAATAGTTAATAAAAATTATCAAAAATATTAGGACGAGATGCATATATTTTTGTGCAAAATCAAAATCAATAAATTATTGAACATATGAGATGCACATATTTGTGTGCACAAAATCCAACAATCGATGCATATTTTTCTTTATAGAAATATTATACTAGGTTTGAAAGCGTAGAAAGTACTGGAATTGTGCATCAACTAGAGAGCACTTGTTCTAGAAATTCAGTTAAAATAGTATTATTCTCTCAATTCTACAAAATTAAAAAAAAGTACCCTCTCTATGCTAAAAAAGAAAATTGTTTTGGACAGCGGCACGATCTCCAAAATTTAACTTTGACTTTCTGTTTTTATAAAAATATTTATATTTTTATAAAAATATTTTTCAAGATAAATATATTTATATGGTTTTTGTATTTCGAATCCAACAATTTAAAAGTTATTTATAATTTATATTTCTAATGTTTAACTCAAATTTTATTCAAAATAATTTTTTTAAGTCTAGAGGCAGTATTTGAATAATGTAGCGACGTGACGGATGTGATGGGCTTCTGCAGTGCGAGTGGTGGTCTTGCACCGAAAGCGAAGAAACAGAAGAATGTCTTTCCACATTGTGTGCGGTGGGGGAGATGGGATCCCGGGAACCTAGGCCGTGTTTGGTTACCTCCCGTAAAATTTTTGAAAAGACATTTTTCTACATTTGAAGTATTAAATATAGACTAATCACAAAAATAATTACAGAACTCGTCTGTAAATCGCGAGACGAATCTAATGAGACTAATTAATCCGTCATTAGAGGTTATTTACTGTAGCAATTTGCATCTAATTGCATCCTAATTAGGTTCATTAGATTCGTCTCGCCATTTACAGACAGCAGTCGCAATGTATTTTTTATTTCGTCTAGATTTAAATCTCCATGCAAGTGCCGAAATTTTTTTTTGGAATTTTAGTTTACGCAACCAAACACGGCCCTAGTTCGCCGTTGATTTACGGCCGTTCGTGCAGGTGGCAGGCCAGGTGCGGCAGCTTGCACAAGAGCCCGACCAAATCTGGGCTAGCGGCCTAGCTGGTGATGAGCTCAGCATAGGAATGATTTTAGGATATATCCTAAAATCAGCATAGGAATGATTAGGAAAACTCGCCGCATAGCGTAAGAAAAAAACAATCTACTCAAGCAAGATGTAACACAAAATGGAAGCAATAATTTACTGTTGGAAAAAACTTTTTCAAATTTTTTTGCAAAAGAGCTACTTCAGTAAGCAAGTAAGGATTAAAATCTTTTTACTGATCAAGCAAAAGCAAGTCCTAAATAACTGGTCTAAACAGCAGCTTTTGATTGATCTAATCACGTTACTCACAAAGGCCGACAAATCATGCAAGCAACCAATAAACAAAGGAATCAATAGCTGTCCCACTGTAGCATGATAGTGACACTCAGCTTTCTGCTGTTGCCACCACTGGCGCCGGCCTGCTAGTGTTCTCTGCTGCGCGTGCACACACACAGTTGCGCCGGTCCGTCCTGCTGCTCCCCTGAGCCTGGCAGAGACCGGCACGGCGATACATCGCGCGTATCGCGTGAGAGCAAGTATTACGAGGGTAAATTACCAGGCGACCTAGAAATCCACGTCAGTCGAGAAAACTGGAAAGAGGACGGAGGTTTAGGGTTTATCTGCCGTTTCCGAATTGCCCGCTCAAAGCGGGCGCATGCGACTCATGCAGGTAGGATTGGCTGCTGCCTCTGTCTGTACCAGAAAACAGCATTAATTGGATGTGGGGCACGCTATTACTGCTACCGCCGGCCGGGCCGGCGTTTTTTAAATAACGCCAGCGGAATTTAAATGCCGCCGGAGACGTTTTTTTTTTCACCCGGGTATTTTTAAAAAAAGAGCGGTGTAAGTCGTAAAATAATAAATTCATTGTATCGGCGGGTAGAATTAAAATTACGAAACTGTTTTAACGACAGTTCGCCTAAACAGAGGAAATATGAGTGTATTTGACTAAATTTTAGTAATTCATAAATACGAATATACACAGAGAAATGTGTACTTATATAAAATTATAGATAACATTAAGCGTATATAAACTTGGCATAGATGGCCATCAATCTGGTTAAAGGTTGCACAAGACATGAAGCATATATAAACTTGGCACAGATAAATATAGATAGGCTTGCCCAACTAAAGAAAACGGTAGTGAGGTGGATGTGGTGGGCTGAACGGTGGAAGAACGGTAGGAGGTGAGAGTGGTTCAAATAAATCTTCGCGTTTGTAATCATCAGGATTCTCAGGTGACGGATGCCTGCGCGGAGGGGGCATTGGCATGAAATCGTCATCATCGTCGTCATCAAACTTGACTTTCTCGCACGGTGCCTCCATTTGCACTACCACTGGATGACCCGACATGCCTCCCATTTTCTGGCTCACGCACACAAGATCTACCATGAACAATTCTGCGTCTCCCTCGTGTTCCTCTGGAACATCCAGGCATTACATCACCACCGAACATCACGTACATAGGTATAAAATTAGAGATATACTTATTTATCAACTCATCATCCTCCGGATGTTCCTACATCAATAGAGTACAACATGAATATCATGATTTTTAAAATCAAAAGTAGCAGAGACATTATTTAAGGACACCATACCTGCACATATTTCTCATAGTCAGGGGGTAACATCATAATCTTGAATTCCATCCTAGAAAATTTATTATAAGCAAGTTCAGCAATAGCACATATCCTTCTGTACTTTTTTTGATACTCATTCAAAAGGTCCTTCAGAGCTTGTGCGGTGAAAACCTCTCCAGATGGACATGCGTTAAAATCCGGATAAACATTCAGCTTTGACAAAGCCTTTCTAATGTTTCTTTCCAGAAACGGGTCATCATTCGCTCCCCTAAGCACTTGCAAACAAACAGTCAACACATCTGCGATCTTCTTCCACGTTCAAGTAAATGATGCACTCGTAGATTGGTGGTGGTGATCCCCTTTTTGGCCCCTCCCACGACCTCTCCCTGCAGGTGCGTCCATTGGCTAGTGGTGCTTTGTTAATTTCTGGTGCTCAAATTGAGAGACGAGAGTGGAGGGTATATATAGGGCGTGAAAGAGTCCATGGCTTAATATTTTTCAAAAAAAAGGGTCACTATGCTAGCCAACAGGGTGTTATCCCATCTGACTGAAAAGCCTACTGTATAGGATAGTACGGTCTACACAATAGACTTTTCAGTGATGTTTTACGTCAACAGTGCAATAGGGGGTCAGGCATCTAGCCATGAGGGTGTTGTTCCATCGCACTGAAAAGCCTATTGTCGAGGGTTGTGTAGTGTGCACAATAGACTTTTCAGTGATGGTTCATGTCAACAGTGGAATGTGGGTCTGACACGGGGGTCTGTGAGGGTTGTTACATCGAACTGAAAAGGCTACGAAACCATAAATATGCATGTAAACGTGATAGTATAAATAGGTTACAGAGCTATCAATAGCGTCAGACAGAAGCACTGCAAGCAAAGTATCAAGAATGCACTATATATGTCCCCTCTTGTCCCTGCGCACAGCTCTCTGGGCAGCATGGGTGTGCCAAGACCCGTGTCTAAATGGCTCGCGTGGCCATCGTGTACGTCTCTCCAGGAGGGTTTGGTCCGCGGGCGATTCCTGTAACTGCTGAGTGCTCTGGAGTGGCGCGTCGTGTAGCTGTGAGGGACCAATCTCATCTGCTGTCGATGGCGGGAAGAAAATCTGGGCCATCTACTCTGCTATGCCTGGTGGACTAGCTAGAGAGTGGCCAACTAAAGGGCTCGCGTCAGGGGTAGTGCCACTGCCATATGCTGCATGAAATCACACGAATAAGAGTTGAAAGTGCATCTAGGCTCCTAATCAAGTTTTGGTGATAATGACAAACACAATTTGGTATTTGACGCTTGTCTTAAGAGATGTGTGCAGGAATAAATTAGAAAAATGTTCAATGATAAATCTAAAGATGAAAAGGAGGTCCCCAATTCAAAAGAGACGGTGATCGAGCATATTGAAGATCTTAATCATTTTATAATTTGAAATTGAGTATAGGAATCACCGTACTATCAAGAGGGACGTAAGTAATCTTACAAACTAGCAAGATTTCAATTTTGAGATGAACATATACCACACACACATGCACTCCACAAGAATTTTTATTTTGGACTGTCTCTGGGTGTGTCGAAAGATCCGACCCTCTGTCGGAACTTCCGATCACCTTCGGAACTTCCGAGATGGAAGTTCCTAGGGGCTCTGTCAGTCATCCGAGGAACAAATACATGTTCCGATATTGTGTCGGAACTTCCGGCCTCTGTCGGAAGTTCCGGTCCAATGTTCCCAGAGGCTCAGGTGGATGTTCCGAAGCACGTGCATGTTCCGACGAACTGTCGGAAGTTCCGGTGTGGATCCTCGCAGGGGCTCTGTGAGTGTTCCGACTCACAATTACATGTTCCGACGCACTGTCGGAAGTTCCGAGCCTGTGAGTTTAAATTTGAATTCTGTAAGTCTTTCTGAAAACATCGGAAGATCCGACGCACTGTCGGAAGATCCGACAGGGTCGCAGAAAACAGCCCAACGGCTAGTTTTTGGGGGTTGGGTATTTATACCCCCTCACCCCCTCCATTGTGTGCTGCTGACCTAACCACGAGCAAACACACTCAAAGCTTTCATTTCCACTCTCCAAACTCCCTCCTTGCTCATTATTGCTAAGATTTGGCTAGGGATTTGAGAGAGCACTTGTGATTGAGCACTTGAAGATCATCTCACACTTGTTCATCTCATTGTTGATTTCATTGCGTGTTTGTTTCGATTGCTATTCGTTTATTACTCTTGGAGCTTTGCTCCTAGACGGTTAGGCGTCACCGGGAGCCTCACAAACTTTGTGTGAGTGAGCACCGAAAGTTTGTAAACTCACTTCTTTGTGAAGTGCTTTGTAATGGATTTCAATCCGACCTTTGTGGTTGATTGAACGAGGCAAGGGGTTAGAGTGACCCGGCTCTAAGTGATCACCTCAATGGAGACATAGCTCCTTTGTGGAATGAACTTCGGTGAACAAATCTTGTGTCGCTCCTTATTTCTTGTTCTTGCTCGTTCTTGTGCTAATCCGGATCGATCTACTAGTTTACAAGGTTCCTGTGTTTTACCTCACGTTATACTGCTTCCTTACTGTAATTAGAAGCTTTTATTTCATTTAGAATCCGTGTATAAGCTCTAGTTGTTAATTTTCGCATCTGCTGGTCAAAAGTTCCGACTGCCTGTCGGAAGTTCCTCCCCAGCGTCGGAACATCCTGCCGGAAGATCCGACACTGTGTCGGAAGTTCCGACGACTAACAGTTTTGTTAAGTTTATTCGCAGAAAATTTTTATACAGGCATATTCACCCCCCTCTAGGCCTAGTGTCGATCCTTCTAATTGGTATCAGAGCCAAGTCTCTTGATATTGGCTTAACCGCCTAAGGGAAAAATACTATGGCTCAAGACAACACCACCGTTGACATTTCCGCTATTGATGGCACTTCCGCTGCCGCAACCGCCGCGCAACTCATGAGGATGCGGGGGACAAACTCAAGGCCTAGCACTCCTGTCTACTCAAGCTCAAGAGATGATGATCTTAAAGTGAGTGACGTTGAAGGGGAGTTAAATGAAGAAGAAAAGAAGAGGCTCCAAAAAGAAAAGCTCAAGAAGAAGATCAAGGAGAAGGCAGAAAGAAAGGCCAAAAAAACTCTTCAAGAACAAGATAAAGGAAGAGAAGGAGAAGAAAGCTTCGCTTGGGTTTCATGCGGTTCCACCTACATATGAGGCTCAACCACAATCTCAAAACATCTCTAACACTTCTCTTTCATTTTCACCCGTTCCATTGGGCAAAATTCCTCACTTTGATGGAAGTGATTATGCCCGGTGGAGCGACGATATGAAATTGCATCTTTATGGTCTAAACCCCGCTCTTTGGACTGTTTGTGTTATAGGTGTGCAACAACCCAAAGATGGGATTTTAACACCAGAGTTGGAGCATGACATGTTCCACAACGCTCAAGCCGTGAGAGTCCTAAGAAGCTCTCTTTGCACTTATGAGTACAACAAGGTACGAGGGATTGAAAGTGCAAAGGAGATTTGGGACACTCTCCAAATGTCACATGAAGGCTCGGATGAAGTCAAGGAAGGCAAGATGAGACCGTTCAACAAATGCATGATAGACTCAAGCTTCTAGTGACCGAGATAAGATGCCTTGGGAGCACCGATTGGGATGACACCAAGGTCAAGAAGAAGATGCTTAGAGCCTACGCTCCCAAGAACCCAATGCTAGCAACATACATTCATGGCAAGGAGACTTACAAGAAGATGAAGCCCATCAACTTGCTCAACGAATTGCAATACCATGAGATGAATGACTTGGGTGTTGCCAAGTCAATGGGTCAAGTTGAAGTCACGCCGGTCGCTCTCAAGACCGAATCAACAAAGATTGTTGAGTCAAGTGAAAAGAGCTCAAAGCAAAAGAAGAAAGTTGACTCAAGTGGAGAGCACCGATGAAGAACTTGCAATGGTTGTGAGAAGCTTCAAGAAATTCATGAAGAGAAGAGATGACAAAAAGAAGACCTCACAACGAAGATGCTACAAGTGTGGGCAAACCGGCCATTTCATTGCCGAGTGCCCCAACAACGATGAGAAGGAAAAAGGGAAGGACAAGGAGAAGAAATATAAGGACAAGAGCAAGGAGTACAAGAAAAAGTACGGGCATGCTCATGTGGGACAAGAGTGGGACTCATGTGATGAGTCCAACAATGAAGGCGTGGCTACTCTAGCCATGCTAAGCTCTTCATCGACACCAACACTCTTCCCCAACCTCTCCGATAGTGAGGATGATGGTCCCATGTGCCTCATGGGCAAGGCTACCAAGGTATCAAACCCATCTATCCCACCTTCCTCTTCTACCTCTACATCTAGTGAAATAGAAGAAAATCTAGATGATGAGGAAGCCGAACACAAAGCCAACATGATAAAGGAGTTCGGTAAAAAGGGCTATAAGCAAATTAAAAAGCTCTTGGAGAAATTAGAGGATAGAAAAAGGATTATTAGAGAGCATGAAGAATCAATCTACCTTGAAAAGGAGAAAAATCGTGTTCTCGAGGAATCCCTAGTTGAGGAAAAAGTCAAGGTTGAGAAATTGGAATTAGATTTATCTACTACCAATGACTCTAGGGTGAGAATGTCTAAGGAGCATTCTTTGGCAAATGACTCACTAGCTAACCTAAAGAATGCCCATAGTGAGCTTCAAGAAAGGCATTCACGTCTAGAGGTCACATACAAAGACCTTGAAGTAAACTTTGGTGCTCTTTGGGAAAGCACAAAGGCTAATTCCAAAACTAGTCTTGACTCTAATGTCTCCGCTAGTAAAGGTTGCTCTAAATGCTATAATGTGGATATAGATGCTTGTCTTGCTAACCTTGTTAAGCTAGAGAAGGAGATCAAGGACAAGGATGATCAAATTCAAAAGTTGAACTTGCTCATTGGTAAAAGCAAGGAAAAGGAAAAGAAAGAATTTGATCATCATGGTGCATACAAGGCTATGAGGAGTCCAATGATTCGAGATGGTCTTGGTTACACTAGAGGAGCCAAAACTAATGGAAACCAAGTGTTCAATGGCAAATCACTTCCCTTGTGGAAGAAAGGAGCCAACCTTGGAGATTTGATGAACATGGCTCATGGTGTTACCAAGACAAAAATTGATCAAGGCAAGGCCAAGGTTGAAAGCTCAAGTCAAGCATATATCAAGAGCTCATCCAAGGTCAACACCAACATCAAGAATGTGGCTCCAACACCCTCTCCAAACTACACCATCGACTACATGGTTATATTTGACTGGAATGGCAAGATGGTGGTCAAGTACATTGGTGCCCACACTAGAAAGATGATGAGGAGTGTGTGGGTGCCCAAGATGGCTTATTCTAACCTTCAAGGACCCAAACATGTTTGGGTACCTAAAAAGTAAGCACATCTTGTTTTGTAGGCATATTCCTCCGGTGGGACTTCATGGTTGCTTGATAGTGCTCAAATCATATGACCGGGGAGAAGAGTTTATTTAGTACTTTGCAAGAGTATGAGTCGCCCATTGAGAAGATCACATTTGGCGATGACAATCATGGTAATGTCATTGGGCTAGGTAAAATTACTATCTCAAATGACTCATCTCTTTCTAATGTTTATTTAGTTGATTCCTTGGGTACAACTTGTTGTCCGTATCACAACTTTGTGAAATGGGCTACAATTGTCTCTTTACTAATGAGAATGTGAGCGTTCTTAGAAGGGAGGATTCCTCTATTGCATTTACGGGTCAATTGCGGGGAAAGCTTTATTTGGTTGATTTCACAACCGCTAAAGTGGCACCCAAGACTTGTTTAGTGGCAAAATCTAGCATGGGTTGGCTTTGGCATCGCGGGCTTGCCCATGTTGGCATGAGGAACTTGGCCAAACTTCAAAAGAACGAGCACATCCTAGGACTAACCAATGTTGTTTTTGAGAATGATAGATTATGTAGCGCTTGTCAAGCGGGAAAATAAGTTGGTGCTCCACATCCACCCAAGAACATATTGACAAGCTCTAGGCCTTTGAAGTTATTGCACATGAATTTATTTGGGCCTATTGCATATATTAGTATTGGTGGAAACAAGTATGGATTGGTCATTGTTGATGACTTCTCAAGATATACTTGGGTTTTCTTCTTGAGGGACAAGAGTGAAGTTCAAGGCATATTCAAGAAATTTGTGAGAAGAGCCCAAAATGAATTCGAGTTGAAGATCAAGAATGTGAGAAGTGACAATAGAACGAAGTTCAAGAATACAAGCATTGAAGAATTCTTGGATGAAGAAGGAATCAAGCATGAGCTCTCCGCTCCCTATACACCTCAATAAAATAGAATTGTTGAGAGGAAGAACCGGACATTAATTGAGATAGCTCGGACAATGCTAGATGAGTACAAGACTCCGGATATCTTTTGGGCCGAAGCCATCAACACGGCTTGTCATGCCATCAACCGGCTTTATCTCCAAAAGTATTTGAACAAGACTCTATATGAGATCATTACCGGTAACAAACCTAAGGTGCACTATTTTAGAGTTTTTGGTTGCAAATGCTAGATACTTAACAAGAAAGCCAAACATTCTAAGTTTACACCTAAGGTAGCTGAAGGATTTTTACTTGGTTTTGGTACTAACGAACACACCTATCGTGTCTTCAACAAAAACACCGGTTGTGTTGAGGTCATGGTAGATGTGAAATTTGATGAATCCAATGGCTCTCAAGTAGAGCAAGTTCAAAGTGATCTTGTAGATAATGAAGAGCCTCCAAGTCAATCCATCTTGAGAATGGGTTTAGGAGAAGTGAAGCCCATTGAAGATCAAGAGGAGGATCAAGAGCAAGATCAAGCTCCGGTTGTCAATCCTATCATTGGTCCTTCATCAACTCAAGTTGAACCCTCACAAGATCAAGCTCAAGTTGAAGTTCAAGCTCATGATGAAGTTCATGATCTTGGCAATGATCAAGGGGGAGCTCAAGATGAAGAATCAAATGAACATTCACCACAAGCTCAAAATGAAGATGACAATGATCCCATTCAAAGGGATTCACTCATTCCTCACCCAAGAGTGCATCAAGGTGTTCAACGGGATCATCCTGTTGACAATATCATTGGGAGTATTCGAAGAGGGGTAACTACTCGCTCACGCTTGGTCAATTTTTGCGCTTATTACTCGTTTGTCTCCTCTTTGGAACCTCTCAAGGTTGAAGAAGCATTGGGTGATCCGGATTGGATTATGGCCATGCAAGAAGAATTGAATAACTTTACAAGGAATGAAGTTTGGGAATTAGTGAAGAGGTCAAACCAAAATGTTATTGGAACCAAATGGGTGTTTAGGAACAAGCAAGATGAGAATGGAATTGTCACAAGGAACAAGGCTAGGTTGGTTGCTCAAGGATTCACTCAAATTGAAGGCTTGGATTTTGGTGAGACTTATGCACCGGTGGCTAGGTTGGAATCAATTAGGATCTTATTAGCCTATGCCACACATCATGACTTCAAATTATATCAAATGGATGTCAAGAGTGCGTTCTTAAATGGCCCAATATCCGAGTTGGTTTATGTGGAGCAACCACCGGGCTTTGAAGACCCCAAGTACCCCAACCATGTCAACAAGCTCCATAAGGCGCTCTATGGGCTTAAGCAAGCTCCTAGAGCATGGTATGAATGCCTTAGGGAATTCCTTCTCAAGAACAGTTTTGTAATGGGCAAAGCCGATTCTACTCACTTCACTCAAAAGCTAGATAAGGATCTATTTGTATATCAAATTTATGTTGATGATATTATTTTTGGGTCTACTAATGAAAAATTTTGTGAAGAATTTAGTAGGATCATGACCAAAAGGTTTGAGATGTCCATGATGGGTGAATTGAAGTTCTTCCTGGGATTTCAAATCAAACAATTGAAGGAAGGGACTTTTATGTGTCAAACCAAGTATACAAGTGATATGTTGAAGAAGTTTGACATGGCTGATGCTAAACTCATCAAGACTCCAATGCCGGTCAATGGACATCTTGATCTCAATGAAAATGGCAAATCCGTGGATCAAAAGGTATATCGCTCCATGATTGGATCTCTTCTTTACCTTTGTGCATCTAGGCCGGATATAATGCTTAGTGTGTGCATGTGTGCAAGATTTCAAGCCAATCCTAAAGAATGTCATCTTATGGCCATTAAGAGAATATTTAGGTATTTAGTTCATACTCCAAACCTAGGTCTTTGGTATCCAAAGGGCTCCACTTTTGATCTACTTAGCTATTCTGATTCGGATTATGCCGGTTGCAAGGTAGATCGAAAGAGTACAACGGGGACTTGCCAATTTCTTGGTCGGTCTTTGGTGTCTTGGAGTTCTAAGAAACAAAACTATGTTGCCCTATCCACCGCCGAAGCTGAATATGTTGCGGCCGGCGCTTGTTGTGCCGAACTACTTTGGATGAGGCAAACCTAAAGTGACTTTGGTTGTGAGTACAAAAAGATTCCACTCTTGTGTGACAATGAGAGTGCCATTAAACTAGCCAACAACCCTGTGCAACACTCAAGAACCAAACACATAGACATCCGCCATCATTTCTTGAGGGACCACGAAGCCAAAGGAGATATCGCTCTAAGCCATGTGAGTAGTGATAAACAACTAGCCGATATCTTCACAAAACCTTTAGATGAACAAAGATTTTGTGCCCTTAGGAATGAGCTAAATATCTTGGATTCTCGTAACGTGGCTTGACTTGTTGCACATACATTGTTTGTTGCCTAGATGAAGGAAAAATGATTTTTGAGTGAGTATTTTTGTTTAAAATGAGTTTTTATGGATTTTTGCTCCTAACTTGGCTCAAATGATCATTGCTATGTAATGTTGATTGTTGCTGATCATTCTGAGTCAAGGGTCTTATAAGTTCATCAACAAAATCTCTCAGAATCTCAAATCGAATCTCATCTCGAAAATGTCTCAACTCAAGTTTCCTGAATTTTCCGAAACATCCGATCCACCGTCGGATCTTCCGACTTCTTCCCAGGCCCTAGAACTTCCAGAATTCTGTTCCCGTCGGAACTTCCGACTCACCGCCGGAACTTCCGACACCCCGAGGTCGACTATAAAAACCTGGGGGTAACGGTTCACTCATCTTTTCATCCTCCCACTCAAACCACCGACGCCCTCTCTCTCAACACTCCACACAACCGGCGATTTTTGGCGATACTGAAGCGCCAAGTCTCTTATTCGATTCCAAGGCTCACAAGACTCGTTCCTCTTTGGATCTTCCGACGCTTTCTTCAGTAAATCCATTGAGGTACTCTTAAACCCTAAAATCGCTCGATCTACAAATGCCCTAGTTTCTAATGTATATCCTTTAGGGAATAGGATCTAATATCATGCTAGAGTACATGCCTAAAATCTCGTAGAGTTTGGTGGGTTAAATCTCAAGTTCCTTGGATTAGATGTTTGTAGTCTGCGCCCGTCGGATGATCCGACCCAGAGCTGGAACTTCCGACTTCCATCGGAACTTCCGACTCTGTGCCAGAAGATCCGACTGACGCAGAAAACAACACCTCTTCCATTTCAACTTCAATTCCTTTCAAATCTTGTTCTAGCCATCTTCCTAAGTTGCACATCCATATCTTTTGCACAGATGGCCTGGACCAAGCAAACTCAAAAGAAAGGACCACCCACTTCGAGTAGTTCCTCCTCCACAGGACATGAAGAGGAAATTGAGGAGGAACGGCCCATTAGGCGGCCCTCAAGGCAAGCAGTAAAGAAAATCAAATACTCAGCAGCAGAGAAAGGAGAAGGGGCAGCAAGCACCTCTCGTCCTAGATCCAAGGTTGCTAGTGGAATCCGCTACAACCATAATATTGATCTTTCTCACCTTGAGCAGCGGGTTGTAGTGGTTCACCGCCCCTCAAGGACTGCTGAGGATAGTGGATTAGTTGATTTCACAAAGGGGGCAAATGATATGAGGACTCTCCGTTTGAGCATGGATGAGGACCCCGGGTTAGCCACAAAGCAATTCTTAGGGGATCCTCGCTTTTGGTTAAATCATCAAGCAGACTGGTATGAATCAGTTATTATGACCAAGAAGCATGTTACAACAGAGATGAAATGGGTGGATTGGGAATATTTGAGAAGGATGACATCTCCTGTGAGTGAGGTTGTTGAGGCCATCCATGCTAGATGTGTTGAGATGGATTTGGTCGACATCATGGCATTCCAATGTGATTGGAATGAGGAGGTAGTGGCTCAGTTCTATGCCACTCTTTGCGTTGATACAATCAATCATGTCATGCATTAGACTCTAGAGGGCAAGAGATACGCAATTTCTATTGTTGCATTTTCTAGGCTCTTTGGGTTCAATATCGGAGATGAAAATGGAAGTTATGTGAAGGATGAGTCAAAAATTGATTTGCATGCGGGTAGTGAGCTAGAAGACACCAAGATGCATTTTATGTATGATGGTGCATATATTGATAGTGGGAAGCCTGTCTTTGGAAAGAACATTGGACTCACACCCTATTACAAGTTTCTAAACCAGTTGTTCAGAGGTCTTTGGAAAGAACATTGGACTCACACCCTATTACAAGTTTCTAAACCAGTTGTTCAGAGGCACCATTGCTCCTAAGGGAGGCAATGTAGATAATATCTCACACCGGGCTAAGGACTTGCTTGCTCAGAAGGCGCCCGGGATGCCTAAGTTCTTGGTCTTTGAGTTTATATGGAATGAGATCATTCATTGCTCTCATGATGGGTCTAGTGGATGCCACTACGCCCCCTACATTTTCTATATGATCAAGAAAATGACTGGTCTTGAGATCCTCACTGACATGCCACACAACTCTTCTTCTTCTCCACGTGTCAAGATTGAGCAATTGTTGAAGATTGGAGCAAAAGCTACATCTCGTGCTCCACTTGGTGAATTTCCAGGAAATTACCCTCCTAGGGGCTTACATTGGTCAAGGACCGGAGGTGCACGGCAAGCACAAGCTCCTAGGACTTCTCATCCACCACCACCATCTTCTTCCCATGGCCCTTCTCATGGTCTTTCAGAGGGGCCCTCTAGCTCTAGGAGGACATACAAGAAAAAGAAGGGAAAACTTGATTTTATTGCTCAAGGTGTCTTCGCTTGTTTCAACATGTGCAAGCAAAATGCAGCTGAGATACGTGAGCATAGAAGATACATGGAAGAAGAGTTGGTTAAGATTGAAAAGAGGCAAAAGGAATTGCTAGCCAAGAACGATATTCCTCACTCTCCCGTTCGTGAAATTAGAGACTTTCCACCACCTCCACACATATATAACCCATGGGATGATTTGAGCTTTAGCCACTTTGAGGGCTATGGTGAGGAGGTGGAAGAGGACTTGGGAGGCCGTGAACAAAGTGTTGATGATGAGGCCACCGCGTCCGAGGAAGGCAATGAAATTGAGGAAGAAAGTGGAAGCGAAGAAGAAAGTGGAAGCGGAGATGATGGTGAAGATAGCGAGTAGCTTCTCTTTTTGGCGCTTGGTGCCAAAGGGGGAGTGAATTTGTCCATTGGAGACTCTCCATCTATCTTATCATTTTCTCATTCTTAAGTTTCTTTGATATGAACTTGTAAGACATTGAATGGTGTTATGTGTGTTGGAGATTTGTGTGTTTAAATTCATATGGTAGCTAGGGATGCACCCTTTGAATTTGTATCGACTATGTGTGATGCTTTGTGAACCTATTGATATTTGTTTTAGTCTTTGTCAAAATTGATTGGTTGGTGATTTGTTTCTTTTATCGTTTATTGAGTGATACACCATGTCATACGCATCACGGTTATATCTCACACACACATATACACTCTTGTACTCATGCAATACAATATCTTAGGGGGAGCTCATACAAAATATGTGCTAAAGGCAGTTGAGGCCTCTTTTGTTGTTTTAGCACATATTTAGGGGGAGCTTCTCAAATCTTTTTGAGTACATATATTTCAAATTTATTCCTCTCTTGTGAATCCAAATTGTGTGTTGTCACCAATCACCAAAAAGGGGGAGATTGAAAGTGCATCTAGGCCCCTAATCAAGTTTTGGTGATAATGACAAACACAATTTGGTATTTGACGCTTGTCTTAAGAGATGTGTGCAGGAATAAATTAGAAAAGTGTTCAATGATAAATCTAAAGATGAAAAGGAGGTCCCCAATTCAAAAGAGACGGTGATCGAGCATATTGAAGATCTTAATCATTTTATAATTTGAAATTGAGTATAGGAATCACCGTACTATCAAGAGAGACGTAAGTAATCTTACAAACTAGCAAGATTTCAATTTTGAGATGAACATATACCACACACACATGCACTCCACAAGACTTTTTATTTTGGACTGTCTCTGGGTGTGTCGGAAGATCCGACCCTCTGTCGGAACTTCCGATCACCATCGGAACTTCCGAGGTGGAAGTTCCCAGGGGCTCTATCAGTCATCCGAGGAACAAATACATGTTTCGACATTGTGTCAGAACTTCCGGCCTCTGTCGGAAGTTCCGGTCCAATGTTCCCAGAGGCTCGGGTGGATGTTCCGAAGCGCGTGCATGTTCCGAAACTTCCGACTCACGTTGGAAGTTCCAGTGTGGATCCTCCCAGGGACTCTGTGAGTGTTCCGACTCATAATTACATGTTCCAACGCACTGTCAGAAGTTCCAAGCCTGGGAGTTCAAATTTGAATTCTGTAAGTCTTTCTGAAATCGTCGAAAGATCCGACGCACTGTCGAAAGATCCGACAGGGTCCCAGAAAATAGCCCAACGGCTAGTTTTTGGGGGTTGGGTATTTATACCCCCTCACCCCCTCCATTGTGTGCTGCTGACCTAACCACGAGCAAACACACTCAAAGCTTTCATTTCCACTCTCCAAACTCCCTCCTTGCTCATTCTTGCTAAGATTCGGCTAGGGATTTGAGAGAGCACTTGAGATTGAGCACTTGAGCACTTGAAGATCATCTCACACTTGTTCATCACATTGTTGATTTCATTGCGTGTTTGTTTCAATTGCTATTCATTTATAACTCTTGGAGCTTTGCTTCTAGACAGTTAGGCATCGCCAGGAGCCTCACAAACTTTGTGTGAGTGAGCACCGGAAGTTTGTAAACTCACTTCTTTGTGAAGTGCTTTGTAGTGGATTTCAATCCGACCTTTGTGGTTGATTGAACGAGGCAAGGGGTTAGAGTGACCCGGCTCTAAGTGAGCACCTCAACGGAGATGTAGCTCCTTTGTGGAGTGAACTTCGGTGAACAAATCTTGTGTCGCTCTTTATTTCTTGTTCTTGCTCGTTCTTGTGCTAATCCGGATCGATCTACTAGTTTACAAGGTTCCTGTGTTTTACCTCACGTTATACTGCTTCCTTACTGCAATTAGAAGATTTTATTTCATTTAGAATCCCTGTATGAGCTCTAGTTGTTAATTTTCGTATCTGCTGGTCGGAAGTTCCGACTGCCTGTTGGAAGTTCCTCCCCAGTGTCGGAACATCCTGCCGGAAGATCCGACACTGTGTCGGAAGTTCCGACGACTGACAGTTTTGTTAAGTTTATTTGCAGAAAATTTTTATACAGGCCTATTCACCCCTCCTCTATGCCTAGTGTCGATCTTCCAATAGTGTCATGCTGTTTGAAATAGTGTATATTAGATTTCAATTAAGTATAAATCTAAATGTGTTTGAATTCGTAATCGACAATCGAGATACAAACTTACTGCTAGGGACGCCCCCTGGTCTCTCTCCGTAGGATACGTGTCCGTGAGCGACGGTGTGCGTCGGGGCAGCTCCTGTGGTGTCGGTAGGACACGAACTCGTGTGCGTTGGAGATACCAACGGAGGTAGTGACCCCAGGCTGCATCGTCGTGTGGCCTACCCTCCAAGACGCGGTAATCCAAGGCTGTGTCCCACTACGTCACGAACTCCGCAAGACGTGGTGCCCAAATCTGACCAACGGCC